>NC_091130.1:153612951-153692951 GCF_040183065.1 Periplaneta americana
TCACAAAACGTACTGGTAATACAGGTGTTCTATTCGTTTAAGTGTACCCTATCGTTTCTTTCAATGTGCAGGGTTATTTCACTTCCACCCTGCATATTCACTCCACATTATAGAATTTAAAGCATTTCCTGCTTTACGGCAGTGATGTCAAAGCAAGCGCATTTTTCTGACCTTGACGTCGTGCGCGGGCAGCAAACACTAAGTATGGAAAGAGGAAGGGTTATGTATATGAATAAGCAACCTGTTGGATTAAGAAAACAGTGTTGCACAAACTTCAAACGGAACGTGAAATTTTATGTCGTTATTTTTATGTGGCTTCTTTCTGTTTAATATTATCTATATTGTCTGTAAAACAAAAGTACTAACACTGATTTCTTAATATTGCACTTGTGTTTTAAATCTTAATAACATAATAGAGAGTAAAGAAGGAATATTCACTTAAATTCCATAGTAGTATAATATTATACTGTATTAAGTGGATGAAACACATCATTCATAAAGAAAGTGATATTCCAAAGAAAGAGATTGCGTATGACATGATAAGTTGGAATTTATATTGATGGTATCTTTAGCCTTACAAAAGTAATCAATAAACTAATCAAAACAATATTACAATACAAAGCAAAGTTACCTAGGTACTGTATCTGTTTTAAGTGCAACTAATATTACATAACAAAACTCTTATCGCATTATGCTTTTAAGGTGATATTTGTGAGCAACTTCCTATCATCAGAATATTAAATTATTTTCTCGAAATGTGCTGAAGCTATAGAGCTGACATTTTTACAACACATGGGCACGTATCTTTTGCTTATGATGTAACAGTAGTTGCTTTGTTAATTCATTTCCTTACAAACAATTTCCATGCGAATATTTTCGAAATTTTCAATACACCATCTTCAGTAATACGTATATACAGTATATTAGATTTACGAAAACATTCTGTAAGGCTACTAAATAAATAGGCCTATACCTGAAAATTTCACTTTTCTATACGAAAGTTGAGAAAATATTTCTTTTGAATAAAAAAAATCAAACTTGTGAAAAATGAGCATTAAAATTAAAACTTACATTCTTATAATGCACTTATACTTCTCAGGCAAATCTAAAAATTACCATGGATACAGTTTTAATAAGTTCTCTTCCCTTTATCTATTGAATCAGTGCTGGCCATCCCCGAATGTAGCTCGACCAAGCGGCATATACTACCTCTTTCGTCTGTCTCTTTCCTTTCCGCTGTAAAGCACTCAGGCTCTCCTGGGCTCTAAAGCGCGCGCTTGCTCCTGTGGGCATCAATTGACATGCCTGCTTTACGGGATTGAGCGATTCGATCTGCTATTTCTCTGTTATGTATATCTTCGCTGTCAATTTTAATTTTGAAATAGTTAAAGTTTGAAACCGGTTTTATGTATTCATCAATTTTATCTGAACTATTAAAAATCGTCAGTTCTCTTCTATTAACTTACCGTCGTTTCAAAAATGGCCAGTCTTGTTATAACATGCGGTTTCAGGTAGAAAATGCATTTCTGCCATTTATATGCATCGTTGTCTGTTGAGAATCCAGCATTCCGATTCACCATTGTCTTATGAAACTTACAATTACATCAATGTTTGCTTTAGTATATAATGTGCCTCGTATTGTTAATTGAAAATTATGAAATTAAATATCTAAATCGGGCCACCGGCGAAGTCCATGTGTTTGTCTACTGACTCGAAGTTGCGCTCGGTCATGGGTTCGATTCCTTCTTGCGCTGAGTACCTGTTTCATAGGTTTTCTTCAAACCATAAGGCGAATTCTCGGCTTCATCTCGACAATATCATCTCGCTATCACCAATTCCATCGACGCTAAATAACTCAGCAGTTGATAGAGCGTCGTTAAATAACCAGGTAAAAATATATTACAGCTAGTTTATCGCTGAGGGATAAGGAAAAATCTGTTAGCTTGTATTTACTAGAAGCAAACCCGTTGTAAGTGCTTAATAATACTGGATTACTCAACGAAGTGGTGATATTCGAATCGTGTGTCTCAACTCATAGGCCTATTTACTTACTTACAAATGGCTTTTAGAGAACCTGGCGGTTCACTGCCGCCCTCACATAAGCCCGGCATCGGTCCCTATCCTGAGCAAGATTAATCCAGTCCCTAAAATCATTTCCCAACTACCTCAAATCCATTTTAATATTATCCTTCCATCTACGTCTCGGCCTCCTCAAAGGTCTTTTTCTCTCAGGTCCCCCAACTAACACTCTATACGGTGACCAATCTCGAGCTGCAGTGATTACATGCGACAGACAGCCTATGAAGTAAGGAGACGGAGGAAAGGCACTTGGCATGAAAACTACAACCAGTGGCGGTTCCTGTACTAACATCTTGATCAATCCCGCGGATAAAAATCTCAAGCTTTGCTGTATCAGTAATGTCACTGCTGTCATCAAGAGCCAGTGAATAATATACGATTTTTCTTGCTTTTTTTTAAACCTTCTTCTTGAAAATAATCAGGAATTTTCTAAATTCTTCTCTCGATACTTGGTCGAGAAATTGGTAGCTTTCAAAATTAAAAACTTCTTATAGACAAGTTACATAAGCTATTTTAATCATTACTTCTTTGAGAAATTCTGTTCTATTAAAAGGCTTTAGAGCACGAGATATTTCAAACCCCATTAAGTAGCTGACTTCCTTACATTTATTTATCTCATCTTTCTCTTCCTGGCTATGATTTAAGAATGTCAATTTCTGGCGTTTAATAGTTCGTTGACACATAATATTAAATCAGTTTTTCTACAATATTATTATTATTATTATTATTATTATTATTATTATTATTATTATTAAATGAATAACTACTAAATAGTTACACTCATCTAAAGATTAAGAAGATTAAAATTGAGATAAAACCTAATAATTTTATCCTTCTAGGGAGAAGATCTAAAAATATCAATATTCATGCACGTACAGAACACATACTTCGTTGTCAGTAATAATGATAATAATAATAATAATAATAATAATAATAATAATAATAATAATAATAATAATAATACATTATTCAGCGTGGTAATTAATGTTTCTATATACTCCTAATTGAACCGTTGAGCAAAGTAAACATATTACATTTTGTCCGACAGAACAACAAAAAAGTTCTCCTTCTCATTCTTTACGAAACCACCTCTTACTGCTTGTAGAGACAGAGTTTGTAGAGCGACATGATACCGCCACTGCTTGTCTTCAGTGCGTGAATGAAACACACAGCAATGTACAGGAAACTCCTCGTACCCGTTTGAAGGTCTGTGATTACACGATGTAAACACGACACCCGCTTTGGTCACCGCCGCTCTATACGCATTTCTGGATTCACTCATATGTGCTACATGCCCTGCCTATCTCAAACATCTGGATTTAATTTTCCTAATCATGTTAGGTGAAGAATACAAAGAAATTACCCCCAAGCTAAATTCAGCATGTTTTGCTATTAGATCTATGCAAAAGATAGTAAATATCAATACCTTAAATCAATATACTTTGCATACTTCAACTCGGTAATGAGTTTTGGAATAATATTCTGGGGAAATTCTACAGATAGTAACAATATATTCCTATTACAAAAAAGAGTAATTAGAATAATAGTAGGTGCCAAATCTAGGGAATCGTGTAGGACCATTTTAAAAAAATTACAAATATTTCCCATGGCTTGTCAGTATATTTTTTTTTCATTAATAATCTTCCTCGTATGTAATCGTTAAAACTTTGTAACTAATTCAACAGTTCATAGCATAAATACACGTCAAAAAATGACTTTCATACTCCATCGGCAAGTCTATCGTGCTATCAAAAAGGAGTGCCTTATATGGCAGTAAAAAGTTTTAATAGCCTCCCTATCAATATAAAAAAAACTCAAAACATAGCCTAAGATTATTTAGGGCCAAATTAAATAAGTACCTAATTTCTCACGCCTTCTATTCTGTAGGTGAATTCATGACATTCATTAACGCTTCATGAAATTGATACTAAAACTCTGTGTTGTACTAGTAGACTGTTTTGTAAATCTCGTCTGTATATATATTCAACTAGACTGTGATTATAAATTAAGACTTTATAGTACTATTAAGTTTTTTGACTTTTTCCATATTCTAGCTGTAAAACAATGTATGAACACCATGGAATGTTAATAAATACAATGCAATGCGTGCAGTTCTGTGTTGTGTAACTTTCTCCATTCTCCTGTAACTTCATCCCTCTTAGCATCAGATATTTTCCTAAGCACCTTAACCTGTCTTCCTCTCTCAGAATGAGAGTCCTAGTTTCACAACCATACAGAACAACCAGTAATACAACTGTTTTATAAATTCTAACTTTCAGCTTTTTGACAGAAGACTGGATGGCAGAAGCTTCTCAACCGAATAATAACAGGCATTTCCAATATTTATTCTGAGTTTAATTTCCTCCCGAGTGTCATATGTATATTTGTTACTGTTATTCCAAGATATGTGAATTTTTCTACTCTTCAAAGGATAAATTTCACCGAATAATAACAGGCATTTCCCATATTTATTCTGCGTTTAATTTCCTCCCCAGTGCCATTTATATTTGTTACTGTTATTCCAAGATATTTGAATTTTTCTACTCTTCAAAGGATAAATTTCCAACGTTTATATTTCCATTTCGTACTATGTTCTGGTCACGACACATAGTTATATAATTATTTCGTTCTTTCGGCAAACTTATCTCATTACTTGCTTCAAGTAAAATTTCCGTGTTTTTCCTAACACTTTGTGGATTTTCTCCTAACATATTCACGTCATCCGCATAGACAAGCAGCTGATGTAACCCGTTCAATTCCAAACCCTCTCTGTTATCCCGAACTTTCCTAATGGCATATTCTAGAGCAAAGTTAAAATGTAAAGGCGATAGTGCATCTCGTTGTTTTAGCCCACAGTGAATTGGAAATGCGTCACACACAAACTGGCCTATACGGACTCTGCTGAACGTTTCACTGAGACATATTTTAATTAATTCAAAATTCAATAAAAAGTATTATATAAAACTTCTCTCTTAACCGAATCATACGCTTTTTTTGAAATCTATGAATAACTAATGTACTGTACCCTTATACTCCCATTTTTCCTCCACTATCTGTCGAATACAAAAAAAAATCTGAACAATAGTCGATCTATTAGCCTAGGTCTAAAACGACATGGATGATTCCCATTAATTTCATCTACGAGTACATATGGAGTTAACTTTCCGAAAAGAATATTGGACAAAATTTTGTACGACGTCGATAAAACTGATATTCCTCGAAAGGTACTACAGTTAATCTTTTCCCCCTTCTTAAAGATAGGTACGATTATGGTGCAATTTCTTTTTCCCACATAGCAAGTACAAGCTTATAAAATTCACTAGACAATGTGTTTCCACCCTTCTATATTAATTTTGCTCGAATTTGATCGATACCTGGAGACTTGTACTTTTTCAGATTTTCTATCGCAATTTCAACTTCAGAAAGTGTGGGTTCGGGTATAAATGGCTCAGCAGTTTGTATTTAAATATCGTCCCGATCATTTCTATTTGGCCTATGTACATTTATACTTCCAAAAATATTTTTCCCATCTGTTCAGGATTGAATGAGAGTCTGCAAGCAAGCCACATTCTCATCCTTGATCACGTTTACCCTTGCCTGATATCCTTTCTTAAATTCTTTAATGCCCTTATATTATAAATCTCTAATGTTTTTATTTTTACTATTTGTTTCTACCTCATTCAGTTTTTCTTTCATGCAGTCTCTCTTTGTGTTCCTAAGTGTACGACTTGCTTTCCGCCTTTCACTGAAATAATTACCTACATTCGCCTGGACTGGACCCTGTAACGTATAACTCATATCCCTGATCTGGGCTCATTTTATGCAATTATTATAGAGAAACTCTATAGAAACAGTATTGCCATGCCATCTAGTGAGAAACTTGAAGACTGCTCCAAAACCAGCATCGGTATTTCATCTCGTTGCGAAATTATATAGCAATCAGAAACTCATTCATTTTAGTAGTATTTTCTTCTTAAAAAACTGAAATTACGAGGAAAAAACATCGTCCACTGTTTTCTCGAAACTGAAACTCATTATATATTCCTTGTAATACCATTCACAATATTTGGCTAATAAATATTACGGTACTTACTTATTTATTTACATACTTACTTACTTATGGCTTTTAAGGAACTCGGGGGGTTCATTGCCGTCCTCACATAAGCCCGACATCGGTCCCTATCCTGTGCAAGATTAATCCAGTCATCCATTTTAATATTATACTCCCAATAAATATTATTATTATTATTATTATTATTATTATTATTATTATTATTATTATTGTTATTATTATTATTATTGTTGTTGTTGTTGTTGTTGTTGTTCCTGTTGTAAAGTAACTATTATTTCGCACTTCTGTGCTCCGTATATCTCCTCTAGTCGTCCACTTGTTTCTTTCTTTTTTTTACGAGCCCTTTGTCAAACTATTACCAGGATACCCTGATTAAAGTAGCCTACATATATTCAGATATTACATATATATTATCTCAAAATCTATGCGTCAGTAGCTAACCATGACAATATCTTTGAAAAATATTGGAGTGCAAGAGGTCAAATGACTTTATTGTCAAATGCCTGGCATTAGAAAACAACAACAAGAACATATATTCAGAGACAAGAATTTCATTTCCCAGGTTGAGAATGAAAACAGAAATGCAGAAGTGAGGGAAAAAAAATCCAGAAGGGAGAAATTTTCCGGCTCTCCCTCCCCTTTCAATTGGAACACTGCATCCCAGGTATTTAAAATAACTCATTTGTTCAATAATTGAGGAAGAATTTAGAATAATTTTGCATCGTATAAATTTCTTTTCCGTTGGAGAGCAATTATTATATCTTTATTGAAGACATTATCAGGAAATGAAAAAAATTGGTATAATAATGTCTGTTTAATATTTTTCTCCTCAAATATTAATTGTCAATATTACAGATATTATTCTGTAGGACAAATTAATAAAATATTTAATATTCTCATAGCTAGCAGTGGCTATTTCTGTACAGATTACTGTGCACTTAACTGCGGAATCCCGGCCAAACAAGTCACTCAGCTGAGTGCGCTCCTAGTATAATGGCAGTTAACATTGGATGCACGTCAACATATATGCCTAACTTGGAGTCAGGCCACAAAGGGAAACATTGAAGGAGAGGGGTTCGGTCCGGTACTGTGGATTGAATTCGGCGTATCTCAGTGGTCAGAGATTTTGGTATGTAGAACCAAAGACCCGGGTTCGATCCCCGGCGCCGGAGCGAATTTTTCTCCTCAAATATTAATTGAAAATGAATTTGGATGTTGCACCCCAAATATCGTATTTTCTTCAATCCTTTATCAAGAGTGTATATTTTAATTTTTTTTTTTAATTCGTGGTAATATCAAAACGTCCTCTTCGTTTTGAAAACGTAACCAATATTAAAATGAAGTCAAAACAAATATTCAAACATTTACAAGCTACAGTTATTCCAGTGGCGGCTCCTGCGTATTTCTTAAGAGCAGGAAAGAAGTTAACAGCACGAAATGACATCTTCTTGAATGAAACATGCTACAAATTAGCCTACATGCATACATATAAGACAAGGTAGTTTTGGGGTTCGCCTTCCCTTCTGTATAGCAATAATCTGTTCTTGTAAACGGAGTTTTATAAATTTTCCAAAATATATTATGTTTTCACTTCCATTTATTGTTGAATAATTGCACTAATTAACAATTACAAGGAAATTCACAACCTCGCAGCATTTTTCGAGCACACTACAGCATCACACGTGTTGGAAGAGATTATAGTTACTAACACGTAATCGAAACCGTTTTAAGGAAATGGGAATGGGAAATAATCTGAGGAAAGCGAGAACACTGCACCCACCCACGTGGTCTGTGTTGCCACATATACATTTTACAAGTTCATCACATGCTTTTGAAGAATGTCAGTGAGTACCTACTTTCAATTTCAAATATATTTATACAAAACTGACAACTTGGCTGTTGCCCTGTCTAGTAAACAATGAATGGAAGTGAATTTTAGGGGCCAAAAAGATCTATGATACGAACGTAGAACTAACTACTTCCTCTTTGTTTTATATAAACCCAACTTTAACTTTCAAATATCTCTGAAAGTTTCAAACCATGAATAGTAGCCTATATAAAGTGTAATGAAAAAAAAATTTTATCTATAATTAAAAAAAAAGTTTATATGGTGTCTTCCATAGCTTTGCGTTAAAACTGTTTTTATTGTGTCTCCTCCTAGATGTGTTATAGTCCGGTTGAATGCAGCATCGTTAGGTAGCAGCGGTAGCGAGCTTGCTGCACGACTAGTCGGTTTCTATTTTCCGCCCATGCGCTGATTCAGAGGAGGATCTCCTCCCTATCCGTTCATTTACTTGCTTTAAAACTCTGCTTCTTTCTCTGGCCGCTAGTGCGCTGTTGTCTATGTGTGCTAACTGCAGTAAAGGAGGAATGGATTGGCTTTCCTCCACACAAACAATCTCGCATCCTTCTCACAGTTTTCTAGCAGCACATAAGCGCGCGTCGTTTAAAACTCGTTCAACCGAGGTTTTCTTATAGCTGAGAACTTAAAAATTATCGAATCTTTCTCGAATTTCAAGGCACATATTTTATTTGGTATTTACTTTCAAAAGAAGAAAAATGTGAGGAGGACGTTCCTCCCTTCCCTCCCCCGAGGAACCGCCACTGAGTTATTCAGTAGTTCACATTATTGTATCCTACATTTATTTGTGGTGTTTTAATATAGTACACACAGATAATCTCGGATCTGTTGATCTTTAATGAAACAAATTAAGCTTACATGGTTTATATACTAGAGTTATCATCCTCTTCTTGTCTTTCCATATCCTTCTTCATGTAATTGCTGATTACAGCAACAGCCACACAGGCCCCTGTGACAGTAACAGTGGTACAAAATCGGTCCACCACCAGATCGACGGCGATAATACTACTCGCGTATTTAGTAGGAAGGTCCAGGGCGTTCAGCATCACGATTATCACCACGAGGATGGCCTGGGGCACTGCAGGACCTGCCACGCTGAGGAAGATCGAAAGAATGGCCACCATCAGCATAGTGGAGACATCGATGTGCATGCCATCGTACTGGGCGAGGAAGATAGAGGCGGTGGCAATGTTAATACAAGCGCCGTCCTTGCTGATGGCGATGGAGAGCGGCACTATGAAGGCAACGAGGTGGGCGTTGTACCCGCACTTCTTGTGCAATATGTTTATCGCCACCGGAATCGACACCATGCTGGAAGAACTTGCAAATGCAGTTGTGATGGCTTCTAGATACCCCAAGTAGATTTTGAAAGGATTCCTCTTTCCCAGGAAGAAGATTATAAGAGGATACACGACAAAAAAGAAAAATAGATTTGCAGACGTTGCTGTTACAGCGTACAAACCGATCGATGAAAGAAAGCTCGTAGGATCTACAACCACGATCTGTTGAGCGACCAGTGAGATCAACAAAAAAGGAGCGACATACATGATAAATTTCACGATCACGAAAGTGATCTGGCAGAACACATTAATGACGTCGATCAAAGGTGTGGCTGGGACGCTCATAATCTTCAAAACGATGCCTGCAACAATGGAGAACGTCACGAGGCCGAGCATATTGACGCCTTCCAACATGACTTCTTCGAACTGGTCCTTGCCTTGTTGATCTTTCGTTATGTTGGTAATGCTCTGTCGCATCGTCAAGGCGATCAAGTTGTTCGGAATTATGTTCCTCATCATGTCCAGAAAGTTATCTATTACTTCCCGTCTCATATAGAGATCGGATTTACTGTGACTTTCAAGTTCTTCTTTCTTCCCACTAGACCCCGGACGGATTATCATTGCAAATGCAATGGCGACAGCTACTGCTAATACTTTTGTGACCAGGATAAAGACAGTCAGTTGAACACCGCAGGTCTTGGCTAACTTGGCGTCTAGAGTAGCAAAGGATATGATAATGCAGGACGCCATCATGGGCACGGCAACGCCCATGAGCAGTTTCAGAAATATTTCGCCCAGGAATCCTATATACATTATTTCACGATTGTCATACGCACTGACGACCTTTAGGACGACACCCAGAAGGAAGCCCACAATGATAGCTGAAAGCATGAACAGAGATAACCAATTGCCAGCAAGAAAATTCACACATCCTTGCGAAAAAGTACGCCAGCTCATGTTTTTTGTCGATTATAATCACGTATGAAAAGCGAAAAGCTCTACCTAGTCTGAAATACACTATGACAAAACATTAATTTAGCTAAATTAAAGCTTATATTAACGTCAACTCATGAGTCAGTTAATCACTCATAAACTAAAACGTTCCAAATGTTCATTTTCTTAAAGAATCTTTGTCTCTTATATCACATTTAATAACTCATAAACAATAAACTTTCCAAATACGTTTCTTAAACACACTTGGCTTCTTAAATCACATTTGAACACAACCAGTTGGACATCGTCCTTGCAAAATCTTGTCACATACGGTATTTCTTTATATTTATGCTTCTGCACAATAATAGACAAAGCCTCATGCGAATTAGCATGGCCTTCGTGACATAGCTGTAAACGGAAGAAAAAAATGTATGGCGTTTTATACAGCAACGGTTTGGAGAAACTCCTTGTTAAAATTTCATATTCTACAAAACTGGTTATTGCTCATAAAGCGTCAATACTATTTGAACAGTTAGTTATTTCTTACGTAAGTCGTTCTCGACATTTAGTGGTTAGTATGTCTACCATTAGATCTGTCTGTCCGTTTCTTACTGCACACAAGAGTTGTGTTTCACTTCTGGCTTCTGACACTAAATGCTATGTCGTACTAAAACTTACGTCGAATGGCTTGTACAAGGGTTTGCTACTGCGTTCGACTCCCGGCAATAACCATACTTTTATTAATCACGATTTCTGACATCATCATTATCTATACTAATAATAAATCTGTAGGCCTAGCCGAAATTTTTCTGGTAATTTTCGACTTTCCAAAAATAATTGGTCCTAACATATATAATTAACCACCCTGAAACCGAAAATCGCTTTCTTGAAATTTTTGTTTGTATGTCTGTCTGTCTGTATGTTTGTTACCCTTTCACGCGATAATGGCTGAACGGATTTCGATGAAAATTGGAATATAAATTAAGTTCGTTGTCGTTCTTTCTTTCGAAAATGTAAGAATTCACGATCTCCTATACACTACTGCCATAGAATGAATAAATTTGTTTTTCATCCTACTAAAAGTTTAATATTTTGCACATACAGTTACGGAACAACGACACTATAATCTGAGGCGGTTATGGAAATGTACTGTTATTTTAAAACTCTTGTATATCCTTAAATATCAGTGCTATCAAACTTTTCCAAGGAATAAAACTTATCGGAAATCATGTTTAAAGAAACTTTTGTTATGTAACATTTTTCACAAAAATCAATAATAAGCGAGATATTTCGGTTTATTTAATTCAGGCCCCCTTATAACCCCCCTTTAAATAAAGTATTTTGAATGCTATATAGCCTAAAATCTAAGTTACAACGAACTTAATTTATATTCCAATTTTCATCGAAATCCGTTCAGCCATTATCGCGTGAAAAGGTAACAAACATCCAGACAGACAGACAGACTTCAATATCAGTCCTATCAAATTTTTTTCAGGGATAAAACTTATCGGAAATCATTTTTAAAGAAACTTTTGTTATGTAACATTTTTTCACAAAAATCAATAATAAGCGAGATATTTCGATTTATTTAATTTAAGCCCCCTTATAACCCCCTTTTAAATAAAGTATTTTGAATGCCATATAGCCTAAAATCTAAGTTACAACGAACTTAATTTATATTCCAATTTTCATCGAAATCCGTTCAGCCATTATCGCGTGAAAAGGTAACAAACATGCAGACAGACAGACAGATTTAAATATCAGTCCTATGAAAATTTTTTCAGGGATAAAACATCGGAAATCATTTTTAAAGAAACTTTTGTTATGTAACATTTTTTCACAAAAATCAATAATAAGCGAGATATTTCGATTTATTTAATTCAAGCCCCCTTATAACCCCCCTTTTAAATAAAGTATTTTGAATGCCATATAGCCTAAAATCTAAGTTACAACGAACTTAATTTATGTTCCAATTTTCATCGAAATCCGTTCAGCCATTATCGCGTGAAAAGGTAACAAACATCCAGGCAGACAGACAGACAGACAGACATACAAACAAGAATAAAAAAAAAGCGATTTTCGGTTTCAGGGTGGTTAATTATATATGTTAGGACCAATTATTTTTGGAAAATCGAAAATTACCAGAAAAATTTCGGCTACAGATTTATTATTAGTATAGATGTTTGTATCCTTCACCTGACATAATTAGGAACATTAAATCCAGACGTTTGAGATGGGCAGGGCATGTGGCACGTATGGGCGAATCCAGAAATGCATATAGAGTATTAGTTGGGAGGCCAGAGGGGAAAAGGCCTTTGGGGAGGCCGAGACGTAGATGGGAAGATAATATTAAAATGGATTTGAGGGAGGTGGGATATGATGGTAGGGACTGGATTAATCTTGCTCAGGATAGGGACCAATGGCGGGCTTATGTGAGGGCGGCAATGAACCTCCGGGTTCCTTAAAAGCCAGTAAGTAAGTAAGTAAGTATAGATGTTTGTGTTCACTGTGGGCTAAAGCAAGGAGATGCACTGACTTTGCTCTAGAATATGCCATTAGGAAAGTCCAGGATAACAGAGAGGGTTTGGAATTGAACGGGTTACATCAGCTGCTTGTCTATGCAGATGACGTCAATACAGTATGTTAGGAGAAAATCCGTAAATGGTTAGGGAAAACACGGGAATTTCACTTGAATCAAGTAATGTGTTAAAAAACATGTAGGAGGTAGCAGGCGAAACCAGTACGAGAAGCAACTATCTCTTGGCTTGGTCCCCAAACTCCCCAGATCTAACCCCTCCTGACTTCTTCGTGTGGGGTTTTGTTAAAGACATTGTCTATTCACAGAAACCCAGGAACATTGATGATCTGAGAGTAAAAATTACTCAAGCCTTTCAACAAATCTTATGTTACAGCGGACATGGACTGAATTGCATCACCGTTATGAGTCGTGCAGGGTGCGCAATGGGGGTCATGTTGAGCTCTGAGGAATCTCCCATCTTTCTGTGTTGTATGCACAAATTTTCAACAAATAAAGTGAAGTAGTAAATGTTTCACGTTTTTTTTATTTTATCCATACCCAAACGGATCATCCTATACATTTTCTTTGGCAGTGCATAAAATGAATAGCAGTGCCTAAAATGATTGCTTACTTTTTAGGCACTAGTGTTTTAAAGACTCACTTTAGGCACTGACAATACTCGGTAAAATGCAACTTTACGCACTATCGTAGAATAAATATATTTTATGCTCGACCATGCCGAAATGTAGTAATTATACACCTGGTAGTAGCCCTTTAATGCACCTCATTAAAGTACACCTATTCATTATAGTTCAGCTGTTCAGCCAATGAGAAATCACCATGGTAGCATTATAAAACCGCAAGTATCGATTATTCTCGGATATGCAATCGAAAGACAACTAGCGAAACGTCACGGAGGCTGGAAATTCAATACTGTCGCAGAAGGTTATGTTCTGTTACTATAATAATTAGCGTTAATTGTAAATAATATTAAAATAAATTCAATTTGCCATCTCGTTTTTCAATTCTAAATCAATTTCCAGGTTATATCAAGATTAATGTTCATGTTATTCTCTAGATTATATCAAGGTCAATGACATTCGTTTCTCGGAAAAAAATCAATACTTTCGCGTCTGCGCACATCTCACAATTTAGAAGTTCAGTTCCGCTCCTCACTTAGATAATCATAACATGAATACTTATGAATAATTTCAAGTTAGAAATATGGTAGAGCATAAAAAGTCGTATGTAACTTGCCTATAATGGTAATTAAGACGCCCGTATGAAAATTATGAAACTCGCTTGCGCTCGTTTCATAAACAAACATGCTCGCGTCTTAATTACTACCATTATAGGCTCGTTGCATAATGTACTATTATGTTATATTCTCATGTGTTTATGTACACTTGTTAACTGTTATTGAATTGTAGGTGGCTCAAATTATATCTTTACTAGTCCTCTTAACAGTACAATCTGTATTATTATTATTATTATTATTATTATTATTATTATTATTATTATTATTATTATTATTATTATTTTAATATGTTGGTTATTTAACGACGCTGTATCAACTACTACGTTATTTAGAGTCAATGGGACTAGTGATAGCAAGATGATATTTGGCTAGATGAGGTCGAGGATTCGCCATATATTACCTGACATTCGCCTTACGGTTGGAGAAAACATTGGAAAAACCCAACCAGGTAATCAGTCCAGCTGGAATCGAACTCGCGCCCGAGCGCAACTCCGGATCAGCAGGAAAGCTACAGTAGCGTGTAAATTAATCCGAACAACGTAATTACTTATGCAAAAACACTCAAACGGGATAAAAAAAAAAAGGATCTAAGACATACCTCAGTAATCTATGTGGCCTCCCTTGTTCCTAATAACAGCTCTGAGACGATTTGGCATGGATTCCACTAATTTCCCACAAATATTCTTCATTTCTTCATCGCGAAACCATACACCAATGAGGGCAGAAATCATCTTCTCCTTTGTAGAACAATCCATTTTTTGCATTCTTCTTTTGCAAATTGACCACAAGTTCTCAATGGGGTTGATGTCGGTTGAGTTGCCTGGCCAGGGGAGTACCTGAATATTCTTCTTGTTGAAGAATTCTGTAGTTTTTCGAGACGGATGGCATGGTGCCAGGTCTTGTTGGAAAACACGTCTGCCATCCAGAAATGATTTTGCAGCTGGGGTACGATTCTGGTTTCCAATAAGTGAATATATTTGTCAGAATTCATCATTCCCTTGATAGGTATTAGTGCTCCAGGCCCTTCATGTGTAAAACAACCCCAAAACATTACTTTAGGGGGGTATTTGGGTGCTTGTTGGAGATGAGCTGCTGTTACTTTTTCGGATCCTTTCCGTACGTAAGAAACACGGTGGCCGTGGACCTCGAAATGAGACTCATCGGAAAAAAGTACATTCTTCCAGTCATTCACTGTCCAGTATTGATGTAATTTTGCCCACATTAAGCGTTTTTTGCACATAACAAGAGTTAGCAGTTGCTTCTTAATAGGCTTACGAGCCCTTCGTCCAGCTTCCAAAAGCCTACGCCGCACTGTTGTGACGTGAATATTCGCCACAGTGGTAGCCATTAACTCGCGGGTTAAGTCGACAGCAGTTAGTCTAGGATTTAATTTACTTTTCCTGACAATTAAACGATCATCTGCAGGTGATGTCTTCCTTTTCCGGCCACAGTTTCCTTTCTTCTGGAGTGTGATGGATCCAGTCTCCCTGTATCGTTTTATGATCGAATTAACAGTAGCCAAACCGATGTGACATTCTGCAGCAATTTTCGTCTGTGTCATAGAAGAATGCTCTGCTAATGTTATAATTTTAGACCGTTTTCGTGGAGTTGTATCCATTTGTGAAGACGACAGAATGTACACAGCATTGCAGTATTAAGTCTTCAACACAACTGAAATGCTTATAAGTACAAAACGACAGGCAAAATGTCTCATATTATAAAAAAATAATGACAGACCTTCAACAATGGAATTACACGTACTACAGATGTCAATTAAAGCGGTATGAGCAGCTGTGAGGCCAACAATGACAGAAAATGTAAAAATATGTCGTGTTCGGATTAATTTGCACGCTACTGTATTATTATTATTATTATTATTATTATTATTATTATTATTATTATTATTATTATTATTATTAGAGGATTGTTATTCACAGCTTATTTCAATTTGTTCATTAGACATACTTCAATCTTGTATTGTATTTAAACTATACTTTTTTTTTAAAGATGGGACATGACGGTAGCGTTGCGATCGGAAAAAAACCTGAATGTCACATAGCGTGTTAGGCCTGTTGCTATGGTAACAACGGTTGAGTTGCCAAACTTACAGTTCCCTTACAGTTCCCACGTTGCGAGTGCTTACGAACTATTTTGGCGATATTTATTGTGCACACAATGTTAGCATTGGTACGTTTCGTCTTTGATTCTCTGTCGATTTTTGTATTGTTTTTTTACCTTCGCGTCAATTGTCAATGAATGTTTTAACGTCAGCCATCTTAACGACAATTGCTAGCTTCCATCAGCTGGCAGCGTGGTAGTCCATATTGGCAACATGGCACTGTAGTTCATAGCTCGGCGGCTTAACTGTCATGTCCCATCTTTAAAAAAAAAAACAAGTATAATTCCATTAATTAATTTCTTTATAGAGCACGTAGTCATAGAAATTTCTTCAAATCCCCTGTCATAACATTTTTTTTCATAGTCTTTGTTTTTATGTATAGTTGGCAGCCATCGTTGTCATATGACAGAGGTGAGGGGCGTGGTGTGCTATTTCTCGTTGTCGTCATGATTCTTAGGCTACAGAAATGTGGAGGATATTTTTCATGAGTAAGCGTGTGTGAGTTGATGGTGAGTAGATATTTTCCAATAGTTACGTGTCTTGCCAATACCTTTATGTGAACAGATAATCTAACAGATAAATTTCGAAGGCATAAATGTTGAATGTTCAGGTTATGTTCGCAGAATTCACGTGAAGGTTACTATAATAAAAACAACATGAATAGGTTGACGACACAGGCATTAGAAATGCCGGGTAGTGTTGCCAACCTCGACGCGATGAATTACAATATTAAGTGCGAGTTCTGATCACATTATGCACATAAAGAATAATCAACGTCGATTTTTATATAGTTCGCATCAGGGTCTCAGGCAGGCCGCCCAGCGAAATGGCGTGACGTGTGATGTTCTTTATTGGTATGCTAATTTAACACTAGGTTACTAATCATTCGTCACACAGGCCACTGGGTTGGCAGAATTGCTAATTTGAGGTATTTCCGGTTACGCGAGAGACATACATTGCCATTTTTAGTTCTTTCATGAGTTTGCAACTCTTCGTGAAAAGAATGTCGCTGTAGTCATTGTTGAAAATGACTGACAGGGTGCGAATTAAGATTTCTCATGAGGAAGGGATAGAATCTTAAATAGAAAATACCACACATAAAATTATTATTATCCTCATTCGATACGGCTCAACGATACGTTGCTTGTCTTGTATCTTGATGATGATAATAATAATAATAATAATAATAATAATAATATCCATGAGCATGTTTAAGATAATTCCTAAGTTATTTATTGTTGTCAGGTTGCTGGTGATAATACATAAATATTATAAAATATACTTACTTACTGACTTTTAAAGGAACGCGGAAGTTCATTGCCGCCCTCACATAAGCCCGCCATCGGTCCCTATCCTGAGCAAGATTAATCCAGTCTCTATCATCATATCCTATCTCCCTCAAATCTATTTTAATATTATCTTCCCATCTACGTCTCGGCCTCCCCAAAGGTCTTTTTCCCTCCGGCCTCCCAACTAACACTCTATATGTATTTCTGGATAAAGTATACTCGTATTAAAACAATTACATTTGTGAGGGGGGATAGAAGTTATTCCTGGCAGGGATTTTACTATAAATTTATGAGAGGGGGATAACTTTCCAACAGGAGGAGAAATCTCCTCATCTCCCGCCGTTAATTCGCACCCTGATTGACTGAAGATAATGCGACGACGTCAGACAAATGACTGTGTTAGTAATAGTAACTAATAACCAGTGCTGTCGTGGCAATAGTTTTATTGAACATACGCTTAATTTCTCTCAAAATGTAGGCTATTTTGTTCTTCTCTCTCTATTCCACTGACCGCCATATTTTAGTAGGTTATTTAACGACAATGTATCAACTACTAGATTATTTAGCGTCGATGGAATTGGTAATGGCGGGATGAGGCCGACAATTCGCCGTAGATTATCTGACATTTGACTTCGGTTAGGGGAAACCTTGGAAAAAACAACCCGGAAATCGAACCCACGTCCTAAAGTAGCTCCGGATCAATAGGCAAGTAAGCTCCTCTACCGACTGAGCTACGCGGCGACCCGACCGCCATTTAATGGATGCTTTTATGTTAAGGAGAAAGTAAAAAATTGTTTTGATTTAGCCCACCTTTTAATACAATAATTGTGAAACGAGCTTAATTTAAATAAGTTCTCATCAAGCTTTCATAATGAAAATTGAAGATTATATCTGCAACATTTCGGTGTTTTATTATTAGGTTATTTTACGACGCTTTATCAACAGCTTAGGTTATTTAGCGTCTGAGTGAGATGAAGGTGACAATGCCGGTGAAATGAGTCCGGGGTCCAGCACCGAAAGTTACCCAGCATTTGCTCATGTTGGGTTGAGGGAAAACCCCGGAAAAACCTCAACCAGGTAACTTGCCCCGACCGGGAATCGAACCCGGGCCCCCTGGTTTCGCGGCGAGACGTGCTAACCGTTACTCCACCGGTGTGGACTTTCGGTGTTTTTCAACCATTCTTTTACATATGATTCTGGAATTCAGCGCTGTGGAGGTGGTCCATTTATGTTTATGGAAATTACAGAATATATTAAGAACAAGCAAGATATGATCTAAGATCAGTTCAGATCTCTATGTACAAAATTTAGGCATCCATACGCCGTATGATTCCGTATGGGCAGAATTTTTTTCTTCCCCATACGATTCATTAAAAAAACTGTAAGTTCCCTATTGAACAGGATCATAAATTCATAAACAATTTGAGTATTTGTGCCACATTTTTACGTAGAAGAAACCCAATTCTTTTGTAGTCATTGCTGAAGAGGCATTGTTAAAAAAAAAGGGATGCTTTGTATGAGAGGAGGGATTGTAAGAGAGGCAAGCGTGTTAAAATGATCAATCATAAGGCTTCAATTAACATGCTCTTGTTCTAGTAAATATCACTTTAATTACTGCAGTATTTCTGTTCATGTGAAGTGAGTGGTCTGCCAACAGGGTTAAGTGAATACACGTGACGATTTCAACGTGTTCAAAGATTTGAACAGCCTATTTATAGGTATCAAGAGGCGCCGAATTTTGTTTCCCATATGGGACAAGTACTCTAAAAATATTTTGTCATATACAGGGTGTAATGAAAATAGTCGGCCAAATTTTAGGTATGAATTCCTCATATGTATAGTCCGGATCAGCTTACTTAATACCCCAAGGGTGAAACCTAACCATTTTTCCACTGTTACTAAATATGCTAGTGGATTATAGTGATTTTCTAGCTCTCAGGTTGAATTTTCTTTTACCAACTTCGTTTCGAATTTCGGATACTGACAAATACTACAACTGGCAGTTATTTTCTAACTGTTATGTTGACAGCAATGATTTCGGTTTACAGTAAAGCAAACTGATGAAAATGGAAGTAAGTAAATACATTTTTAGGTTAGGTTCATGATTCGTCAAAGCAATAAATTTCATGTTGCCTGGCAAAATAAATTGTAATATAATATGCAAGAAGTCCAGGAGGAAAATATGCTATATCATAAATTATTGAACCATTTAGGAAACACCTCGCAACATAGAGATGAGATGAGGTAAATAAGCTAGACATTGTTATAGTTAACACTACATTATTATTATTATTATTATTATTATTATTATTATTATTATTATTATTATTATTATTATTATTTCACTACGTAGCATTGTGATTTTACCCTCTTTGATGATATCTGGTATTAGTTGGCAACACTGAAGAGAAGGCCAAATTAGACTTTTAGGAACTGCTCTTACGTGATCCTCACTATAGAGAAGAAAAAAGGTTACATGAACATGAGTCGGGGAATGTCTGGTTGCCGCGTTATAGGGGTTACAAGGAGGATCATTGTACACTACAGAAATTACGTACCGGTATTAATGTTTCAGTCTGTGTACATTTATTTATAACGCTAAAGAAGGATAACAGAATATAAATGATAACTTGAATATTATTTGTATCGCTAACGAACGATAACAGAATAAAATGTTAACTTGAACACGACTCGAACTTATAACATTCAAATCATTAAATTAGTTCTCCACCGCTACTCTACGAGACGCAGATATCGAATAACTATATAGTTCCGAAACTGCTTCTACAAGTGCATTGCATCGTGTAACATCACCGTGATCCGAAGTGGACTTAGAAAACATTCGCTTATGGCACCAACACAGAATGGCGATATTTGATTTTAAAGCGACGAGGAAGTTCACTGGCACACGAAAAGGAAGGCATCGTGAGGTAGAGGTTTTGAAATTCATACAGGAAAGGAGGAAAAATGACCTCATTGTTACTAGTGACACAATTAGAAGTACCGGTAAAGCTAATGATGTGTCTACAGCTTGTGGTATATCAAGGCAAGTGTAGACAGGTAGATGGGTAAAGTGAAATTAAATTTTGCATCAGATTTGCAACTGCGCATTACATTCGACAGTAAACATTTTTTTTTATTTCAAGCCTTTACAAATTGAGATGCGCATTATATTCGAGTAAATACGGTAATACAAATTGAGGTGCGCATTATATTCGGGTAAATACCGTAATGTTAACTGATCATTGCAATTTTATGCTGGCTACAACACTGTAATTAAATCACATACACATTCCATGCACTGATTTCGTATGTTGTAAATGTTGTTAGTTCTTGGAACTCATAAGTTCATCACCTGTGCTGGTAATCATGCGACACACGGTTTATGTCTGCCATATTCGTCTGTGTTGAAGATGCGGATGCAGTCAGCCGAACTTTGGACCTACTGGCGCGTACAGGAGACTACTGTCGCCAACAACGAGATTATATTTGACAGAAACAACCTGAAGGCTTCGCCAACACAGTCTGGTAAGTTATAGTAATTTTTGCTTTCATCTTATGTAGTTGGAATGGCATAAACTGAGGATGGCGATACAAGTATTTGCCTCAAGCAAGGGACACAGCGAAGATAGAGAAGGGCACGGAGGGTTTTGTAAGCGTAGGGGAGAGTCGGGTAGTATCGGACATCGGGTAATATCGGACAGTGAGTTTCTTTCATCTACCACACGATGATAGTACCTGATTGACATGGTTACGTTTCTGTGATGTCGCATAGAGAAACGTAACCATGTCATTCAGGTACTACCATATGGTGGTACATGAAAGAAACGCACTGTCCGATATTACCCGATGTCCGATACTACCCGACTCTCCCCTAATGTTAGTTTGTAAGGGCGCTACTTTTTAGAAGAAAAGCAACAAATAAAAGGGACAATTTAATTTTACGGATTTTTTAAAGGAAACATGATACATTAAAATTTTGAAAATTCAAAAGTCAATGAATTATAACATTTGAGAAACCAAAGACTAAGTATATGATTATGTCTCGTGACCAGAATATTGTACGAAATGGAACTATAAAAACTGGAGATTTATCCTTCGAAGAGGTGGAAAAATTCAAATATCTTGGAGCAACAGTAACAAATATAAACGACAGTCGGGAAGAAATTAAACGCAGAATAAATATGGGAAATGCCTGTTATTATTCGGTTGAGAAGCTTTTGTCATCTAGTCTGCTGTCAAAAAATCTGAAAGTTAGAACTTATAAAACAGTTATATTACCGGTTGTTCTTTATGGTTGTGAAACTTGGACTCTTACTTTGAGAGAGGAACATAGGTTAAGGGTGTTTGAGAATAAGATTCTTAGGAAAATATTTGGGGCTAAAAGGGATGAAGTTACAGGAGAATGGAGAAAGTTACACAACACAGAACTGCACGCATTGTATTCTTCACCTGACATAATTAGGAACATTAAATCCAGGCGTTTGAGAATGGGAAGGGCATGTAGCACGTATGGGCGAATCCAGAAATGCATATAAAGTGTTAGTTGGGAGGCCGGCGGGAAAAAGACCTTTGGGGAGGCCGAGACGTAAATGGGAAGATAATAAAATGGATTTGAGGGAGATGGGATATGATGATAAAGACTGGATTAATCTTGCTTAGAATAGGGATCAATGGCGGGCTTATGTGAGGGCGGCAATGAACCTCCGGGTTCCTTAAAAGCCAGTAAGTAAGTATTTGAGGAATCAAAGTATGTTTCTAACGGTTAAACCTACTCAAAAATACCCGTTTTTCAATTTTCCGGCATTTGTTTTTACGTTTACGACACCAGCTTCATAGGTAAATTTACCGAGTCTAACCAAAGACGACGATTCTACCAATTTGTGGTACGATACTTTCGAATGCGTTTCGCACTTAAAATTTTATTTTATTTATTTATTTTTTTTTAATTTTGTCCGTTTTTGAAAACATGTTTTATTTTGTCACGTGAACAAGATAAATATTGAATTGATCTGTAACAATTCTGAGGTGGTGTCGTCGAGGAAGTTGCTGGAATGGTTGCCAATTGGACAGAAATTTATTCACGCAAGAATCAACATAACATATGTACTGCTTTTCAATTAAACTAACTTAGGCTCAGTTGTATGATCCCAGAATAAATCTTGGAGTAGTCTAACTATAGAACAAATGAAAGTGTTGTATCACAGTCTAGTGTATACAGTCACGAAGCTCAACACGTAGTATATATGCATCCATAGACAGTTGCTAATCACTAGGATCGCTAATATCGTCTCACTACAGACAATGCGAAATAGTACCGGCACAGTCTATTGTTCTTAACACCCTCACAACTCAAGCTTTGTAACTGTATATACTAGACTGTGGTTGTATGACGTTCGTTTATTCCAAGGTTATCTCTTCCATAGTTATCAGAATTGGAACAGAGGTTGGCAATACTTTAAATGGTATTTTGTTTATAAAGTACATTCAGAACACCAGTAATTATTGTTGTTATGAAGTGATTTTGAATTTTGTTGCGACTGAATAAATTTTCTTTATGTCTTCTTTGCTTAAAATAACCTTTGTGTTATGTAAAATAGGTGGCTGTGACTTTATTTTTGACGTCACAAACGTTTTTGTACCCTATAGGCCTTACGGTGACCATTGAATTAATTTAATATAATTGCCATTTTCGTTTATGAAAAGCACAAGATTTTTTTGTTATGTATTGTTTTTATTATGTTGTTTAATTTGGTAAGTTTATTTACACACGCTTTAACATATAGTCGACCTGGTTGGCGAGTTGGTATAGCGCTGGCCTTCTATGCCCAAGGTTGGAGTTCGATTCGGGGCCTGGTTGATGGCATTTAAGTGTGTTTAAATGCGACAAGCTGATGTCAGTAGATTTACTGGCATGTAAAAGAACTCCTGCGGGACAAAATTCCGGTACATCCGGCGACGCTGTTAAAACCTCTGCAGTTGCGAGCGTCGTTAAATAAAACATAACATTAACATCTATGGTTATATCGCTTGTTTAGGATTTTTGGGTACGTATATCAGAGGCCGTTTATGATTGTTGAGTTTCTGTTTCTATTGTCATATGTTATAGATGGCTTTTGTTCATGGAACTGATACTTTGCTGCGGTATATGACGTTGGAAGTTTTGTTGTGCAGTGAATATTTGAATTTTAAGGAACGTACATTTGTATAGGCCTATTTGTATCCCGTATGAAAATTGCAACCATATTACCATAGTCTAGTACTCGTACATACAGTCACGAAGCTTGAGGTGAGTTTTTGCATCTGTCGGATACAGCGTTCCAAGTGGCTAGCGATTGGGAGTGGTAGGAAAAATAGACTGTGCGATATTTCGCATTGTTGTGAAGAGAAGGAAAATTTGTGTAAACTGTGAAATGTTCCTTATTGGTTGTAATAAATGTTAATGGCTAAAATACAATAACTGAAATAATAATATGGGACAAGGAGGAGACGTTTGTAGTGCTATAAATTGTAAGAAAAAGAGGCCAGAGTTATCCTTCTTTCGAAAGATCCAGCAAGGTGAGTTTATAAAACATACTATATACAGGGTGGTACACGAAATGTCATACCATTTATTTTACACATAACACGTACTGATTTGTATTAAGGCTTTACAAAATTATACAGAATTAATAATTAGGATTTGGAATTTTATCTCTAATGCAGAACATGTCCCATGTGACCGCCATTTTGCATCACAACCTCTTGCAAACGAACCCTTACATTCGTCACCAATTTTCGACACAAGTCTTCAGATAGCGCACGGCACAACTCCACTAGAAGGGCTCTGAGCTGCACCACATTTTCTGGCCTCTTTTGGTACGCTTTCTCTTTTTTGGAATCCCCATAAAAAGAAATCGCACGGATTAATGTCCGGGCTACGAGGCGGCCACACTTTACCGCAGCCATGGCGTTCAGGAAACCGATGTGACATCACACGAAGATCAAACATCTCGTGCAGGTAATCCAGAACGGTGTTTGCAGTGTGTGGACGGGCTCCATCCTGCTTGAACCACTGTTTCCATAGGGAGATTTTTTGCCATGAGATGGGCGATAAAAATTCTTTCCAGCATGGTTTTGTATCGCACTTGGTTGACAGTTTCATCGAAGAAAAATTAGACTGATGATTCCGAGGTTCGAAATTGCGGCCCGTACAGAAACTATTGCCCCAAACATTTCTTTTTCATGCAGCATGCGAGGAGGTTCCCTCGCCCAGAATCGAACGTTTTGATTATTCACAACACCGTTCACATGAAAGTAGGCCTCGTCTGTAGGACGCATTTTTTCCAACACAGAACCGTTGGTTTCAAACTGTTGGGACAATCTGTAAATTGTCTGCTTGCTAGGAATCCATCTTGTATTAAAGTGAGTACGAAAATGTCTCTGATTCCTCACAACACTCTTTGTTTCGGCGAAAACCAGAACAACTTTCACCTTGTGTTCAACAGTCAATCGCCCATTGTCCGCCATTTCACAAATTGATGTTTGTGCTCGTAGCTATGGTTACATTCGAATTGTGATGCTACCTATCGGATTTTCCATGAATTTCGGCATCCACTAGCGCAGTTAGAAACATCGAAACTACAATATTAAAATTTTAATGTGATAATTAAATGGTATGATATTTCGTATGCCACCCTGTAGCCTATTTCATGAAAATAATAAATAAACTTTTTTTTTTTTCGTTGTTGGTAACTCTACAGCATCTATTAGATACTTTATGGTTGTGCTAACAGATGGAGTTACTTGTCAACAATGTGACGCTGAAACGTGTGTTCAAGTTACTGCCCAGCGACAGTCCTGATGTATTTTATATTTTGATGATTGGTTAATTAATATTAACCCGGCACACTCACAATCACACTCACATTCATACAAATTTCCAGACTCTAGACTTCTTCAAGAAAAATTCACCGAGAGCCGAGCCCGGGACCTCCAGAATTGTAAGCCAGCATGCTGACCAACAGACCACGGAGGCAGTCAAATAAACCTTGTGTATTTAATATTTCAATAATGGAAGAATGGTGTCAATTTTTCCAAAAAAAAAAAAACACGATAACGAAAGTATAATACATTTTGTCGTCTGCTAGGGATGGGAGTCTCTGATGAGGCGGTAGTAGCGATCCTAGTGGCTAGCAACTGAAGTTAAACTGTCAATAGATGCATATTCCCTATGTATTGAGGTTCATGACTGTATGTACTAGACTGTGATATTACTTTAATCCAATATGGCTGACGTATTGGTTACAAATAGGCTCGTGATCATTTTTATTTTTTCATTGATTCATTAAAATTATTTATTTATTTATTCAGGAATGGTTAAGGCCCTCAGGCCTCATTATTTTTAGCGCCTTATTTATGTTGGTTGTAATTTACAAGAATTGACGGTTTCCATCTCTTTTGACCTACAGATCTCTAATACGAAACGAATTCTGTTATCAACAGTTTTATCTCTAGTTTTGATTTTCGCTAAAATAAACAAGTGCGTTCCATTTGAAAACATCACAATTTGTGTTTAAATTGATATTTTCTGAATTAACTGGATTGTGTTTCTTTGTAAGTTTTCCAAATTTTGTTTCGTTTCGAAAATATTTGAGGTCGCAACGTTAGATGAAACACTCTGTATAGAGTGAAATACAAACACTACAGATGTAGGAATAACAACTGATTCACTTTCACAGGTTCGCCATCATGGACTCTTTCCAGAGAAGGAAAGGGGCCGTCAACATGTCAGGACCATACTTCGAAGTTAAAATGTTGGCGTTCTTCTTTCTCCAAGGTCTCAGCACATGCCAGAACTTCCGCATTGCTACCAATATGGATTCCTGCGGAGCACTGGATGACGTAATCTTTCAGTACAAGGAGAATGGTGTGTGGAAGACCAGCTTCATACAGCTTAAACACAAAGAAAACATAGAGCAGGCGCTTAAATCCTTTTGGGCATCAAGGTCAACCTCTGACTTGATCAAATACCTTCAATCATGCCACGTCATCATGCAACAGTTCTCCGCAGACAACAACGAACATCCCGTGTTCGGCGGCAACTTCGAGAATTGCACTTTCATGCTGTACACTAATGGAGTCTTCAAAACCAAGCGGAATAAGAACCACGGACACTTCCTCAAGGACGACATTCACAACTCTGGAGGAAACAACGGCTTTGCTTTCAGTTTCAGTAAGGACAATGGAGAGGACAAGTTTATATTTTCACTCTTGAAGAAATTTGAGGAATGTAAGGAATTATTGGATGGCATTCATCACAGAAATGGAGAAAACGATGTACTTGACGCTGGGCTGTTGCAGGAAATAAGAGACTTGTGGGCTTCTTCTGAGAGAGACGAGCTCAAAGACTTGTTGGAGAAACTTGTGAAAAAACCCACGAAGCAGACTCTCGAAAACGTGGTAAGAAAATTAGATTACGTCTCTTATTTTGATACATTCCTAAACAAGTTTCAAATTCTCGATGGACAAGCCAACGCTAACGCATTGGATGACGTAATTAAGAGACAAATATGCAAGATCTGTGCCACCGATTGTCACGAGACAAACACAATATACGAAGAACTCATCAAACACATCAAAACATGGTGGGAAAGTGGCAACACGTTCATTACAGAGGAAGCAGAATTCTGGCGAAATATGATGCAGTCGAGAGTTGATCGAGTGACTCAGCTCTCAGCAGACAAGATTCAACAATTGGACGATCTTAATGTCAGCTTTCGAGATTTAGATTCAGAGCTTATTCCATTATGTGACTCTTTGGTCAATGTTGTGGCAGACAGAGGTTCCACTTTGTTGAGCTGTGCCAAACTTCGCCAAATTTTGAATGCAAGTGAGAACACAAAATATATGTTTATTGATTTAGAGGTTATGAATTACAAAAAGCAAGAGGTGCTATCTCTTTGGCCTAGTCGATGGTGTGACATTTTGGTGGTGGACTGTGGAAAAAGTGATAAAGGTGTTGAAGTGTTACGGGATATGGATCTGGACCACAAATACAAACTTGTTTTAGTGACGACAAATGCCATTTCTGGCGTAAAATGCGTATTTGACTCCTGTGGGTACGTGAAGCTGGATGATACAGCACAAAGTGTGCTTCTTGAGAGAAATATTATGTTTCAGAATTACAAAGTTAAACTTGAGCATGTGACTCAGAATAATGTTGAAGTTCTGAAGTTCGTAACTGCTGACTTTGTTTTGCAATTGTTACAGGGAAGCCAGCTTCCAGAAATAGGAAATGTTCTAGACAGCCTCTCTGGCCATTACATTGAAAGGAAAGTCTATCCCTACCTATTGCCCAGTTCAATATGGTCCTTACAAGGAAGAATAATACTATTATCAGCAGATCCTGGAGCAGGGAAGAGTACTTTCCTGAAAAGGATAGCTCTTCAAAGCAAGAATACAAAGCCCAGCTTTTTGGTAATCAGAATAAACTTGAGTAGAAATTCTGGATTGCTTCGGAAACTCGCCCAAACTGACTGCAGTCTTGAACGCGTGTTAGAATTTGTGTGGCTAGCTGCAGGGAATCATCGAGAACCTAACTTCGAGAAGTCAGTTTTTAGACACGCCATACTGACGTCTGGCAAGTGTGTTATTCTGTTCGACGCATTTGATGAAATAAACCCAACTTACACAGAAGTGGTTTTACAAATGATTAGGACAATAGCTCAAACGGAAGTTGAAAAGCTGTGTGTGGCATTTCGTCCAATAGTGAAAGATATGTTGAAAGAGTATTTTCTTGGTGCTACTTTGATCACATTAATACCATTATCACGTCCAGAAAAGATTGATCTTCTCCGAGCTCTCTGGAAGGACTGTAAAAGCCAAAATCATTTAGACAAAATTATGTCAATGCTGTCACAAGAAGAGTTACAAAGTATCAGAAACAACGGTTATGATGAGCGTTTTGATGGGCATGTTGATCAGAAACTGGAACGTTTCACACGTAATATTATACAAACTGTATCAAATAAATTGGATGAATCATTCTCAACAACTCCCCTGCATCTGGTCCTATTGGCAGTTGTTTTCGAATCTTACCTTGTTGTTTCTATTAAAGATGGTCAACTCTATGAGCCAGTTGAAGTCGACATTATCAAGTTATACGATAAATTCGTTGAAGTGAAGCTCAATATATATTGCAGCGAGAAGAAGGGTGAAGACGAGAATTCGCCACCAGCTGTTACGGATGACAACGAGATACTGAGAAAATGGTTTATGGATAACCATAAAATGGCTGGTGTTGTGGCATTCTTGCCACCAAATCTCCTGGCGGGGCTGCAAGATAAAGAATTAGAATCCGAAACTGACACATTTTTGAAGAGGATACAGGATGGAAAGGAAAAACGAGGTGTGGTGTTACGAGTGATTGGAGGAAGACCCTATTTTTTGCACAGGACTTTCGAGGAATATTTCGCTGCTATGTGGTTTTCGGAAAATTATCACAAGAATAGGGATGTTCTGCAACTCGTGTATTTCTTTGAAACTAACAGAGTTTTTCGAGAAATGTTTGACAGGATACTGAGTAGAAATTGCCCGTTGATTCAACAAATTATGAATAAAAGTATTGGGGGTATTCTTCCCATTGTATCAACTAACATAAATGAAATGGATGCTGGTGGCAGAAGTGTTTTACATATCGCTGCCATCTACGAAACATATTCATTTGCATGTGTTTCACCTCTACCTCAGTGCACCCTTGTGGACATCCTTGCATACAATGACACTTCCGTCAATCAAGAAGACCGTGTTTTCAAATTAACGCCAATTGAGTACGCATATTTCATTGGAAATAATGTAGTTCTGAATGAATTGCTACGCATCTCAGATATTGATCAAAATGAGACTGTTCTGGTCATCTATGAAAATTCAGATCGCGTTAATGATTCCATTTTTTCAAACCCAGGTGAAATATCGCTGTTGCGTGCCGTTGAATTCGGGAACTATGATCTGGCTTCCTTACTCATCAAGTTGGGTAAAGACACTGATTTCATGGCTAAATATGGAAATGACCCACTTCGCATGGCTGTCGAGAATAGTTACTTTCCAATGGTGAAAATGCTAATGGAGGAGAGTCGTACTAACATGAATGTTTGTGACTGTAATGATGTCAGTGTCATCAAACTGGCTAAAGAAAAATCTCCACATGCATACAAAACTAAACTTCCAACAATGCCGTTGTATTATGCATCAGTGAAGAAATGTATAATGTATTATTCTGATAATAATCGAATTGAACTTCCCTTTCGTAATTGGCAATTACTTCAATCCTATTACAGTCCATCATTTTCGTGCCTTAAGTTTCGTCGAGGTGCCGCATACTCATATCATTCTATGTACAGATATTTATTTGTGGAAAATTTTAAGAGAATGAGTGCCAAATTTATATCAGATGCTCTTTCTTCCTCTTCTACCACTCCTACTACCAGTTACTCCTATTGCTGCAACCACCACCTGTGACACTAGTATAAAAGCTATTATTAAGGGGAGAGGATGGTATTGTTTGGTGAAAAATGTGTAAATTGAAAAAAAAAAAAAAAAAAGATTTTCTTTAAAATACTCTGCGATATGTGTGTGGATATTTTGTGGATATTTGTGCCATTATCAGATGTTGAGACGCCATTGTTAAACTTCCTGCGTTATGGATTTTTAAATCACTCGCCCACTTTTATTGTTGTTTCTGGTAAATTGAATTTTCAAAAAAAAAAAAAAAAAAAAAAAAAAAAACTTTAAAATACTCTTTGATATGTGTGGAATGCATTGCATAACATTTCGTGGGTATTTGTGCCCTTATCGGATGTTGAGACGCCATTTTTAAATTTCCTGCGCTATGGATTTTTAAATCACTCGCCCCTTTTTATCGGTTTAAGATAACTTCATTTTTCTGCTACATTGCCAGACAAAAACGGATATAATTTCTGAACTATTAAAGATACTAGCATGAAATTTAGAACACACATCCTTTAGACTATTAGGAAACTTTTCTCTCTAACAGAATTTTGTTAATTGATTTCATTTTAAAACTACGTCCGTTTGTTTGCAAGAAAGGAATTCAGAAAAGTGTTGTTAAATTTTAATTGTTTATTTTACAAACGTAGGGACTAATATCAAAATTCTGTTACAGACAGTTTGTAGAGCATGCTTTTGCAACTACATTGCAAAAACTGGATGAATCTACCTTTAAAAATGGTTTAGATATATCGGTTTCAGTAAAATCCTGCATTGGGTATATTTTTTTCAAATCTGGACCCCCAAATAATTTTTTTTTTTTCAAAATATTTATTTTTGGTTGAGTTGCTACAGCTATGAGCTCTCTATATACAAATTTTAATATTTTACACCAAATAGGAAAAAAGTTAAAAAAAAATACCATCCTCTCCCCTTAAGTATGTTGGTCATTAGTAAGAATCAGTGGCGGATCCAGGATTCCCTAAAGGGAGGGGCTAATTATTTTTTAAAAAGTGTACGCTCACCCCTAGAAAATGATTTGCTGATGTACTTATGTAAGGCAGAGATAAAACTGTTGGGCTTAATTTCATTAAAATAAAATAACTAGTAAACTTAAACGTAACTGTTGTCATATTGCCTCAAGGAGGGGACTAAAGCCCTCCTTAGTCCCTCCCTGGATCCACCTATGGTAACAATCTATCACATTTCACAAAGATTTCCGAACCATGTACTTGTAGCTAGTGCCATGCTTTCATGGGTTCAAGCTTATGTAAAATTATAAAGCAATTAAAGCACATTTACTAAAAATGTTTGTAGTTCATTTTCTTCATTAGAATTTGTACCAAAATGCCAGAAAAAAATTAAATGTTGTGAATGTACAGGATATTTCTCAGGTTTGTTGTTGTTTAGTCAGCTGTCCGAAGACAGGTTTAAACCTAATAAGTAACACCAACAAAGCATCACACATGAGGCAACTAAGTCAGAAGATAATGAGGTAGGGTGGCCAGTTCCTTTCCCCCTCATTGTATACATCGCTGACTAGTTACATATTACACTTCAGATGCATACAAACAATTGTTCTTCCTTTGACATATCATCAAGTGAGATGTAATGCCTGATAATAGATGTACAGTCTTAGAAAAAAGTTTTGTTGCACAGATATTTTAAAAGTCCCAGAAAGAGGCAGTGTAGGGGAGAGTTGGCTAAAACAAGATGGTGCGGCAAAACAGGATACCGCATTTATTTCGTAGGAAAATGCTGCCACCTCTCAAATGGGATATGTATTTCCTTCCTGTACAAAAGCTCTTCACTGGGAAGCCATTACTTGGTGAGAATTCCCTGGTGTGTGTTGTGTGAATCAGAATTTAGAAAACGCCATGTTTCCTAAAATATTTCCTTCATTTTAAGGTGTTCATAACAAGGCATTTAACTTCAACAGCCAATAGATTAGTGTTTGAAATAATTCTATAGTTATTAGTCTTCAATTGTAGTTTAGTTAAGTCCGATATCTTTCTTCATAATTATCGGTGCTTTATATTTTAAATTTCAATGTGTGGTCTGACAAAACGAGATACCACACGGTGGAATATGGGAGAGAGTAAGGCAGTCGATGATGCAGCATTGAGAAGCCTGTATTAGATAGAGTTAATGGTGGCCATTTTGAGCACTTTTTGTAGTAGTTTGAAGTTTTTGTCTAAGAAAAAATTATTGTAGTTGTAAATTAAACTTTATTTCTTCGTCTGTTTGTTTTTACAGTGGCGCCAACTCTTGGAAAACATTAGGTGGGCTGAAACTCTTGATTTATAGGTCTAAGTTCACGAAAAAATCTCATAAATAAGTTACTTAAGTTAAGAGAAACAACAAATTTATGAGCCTACTATTCCGTATTTTCTAGAAAAATATCAGATGGAAGGCACCTGGGAAGTACATGGTTTAATGATCGGAGCGAGGGGCACCATCCCACGATCAACTGTAAACACTATCAAAACATTTGGCATCCATGACATCATTCCAAACATAATTACTTCAACCATTAAAGGGTCTGTGGCGATTCTGAAAAATCACTTATACGGAATATCATAATCCCCCCCTCTTTTTATCCGTTAGTGTGTGATTGTTACAATATATGTACAAATTTATTATTTCTTAATTTAAGCTCCTAGTTCACATTTCAATTTAACTCATCTATTTTACTGTAATCATTATTCTTATATGTGTGTTATTCTGTGTTTTTGGCAACCCAGGATGCCTGGGCAGACTATTTCTTGGAAATAAATTATACATGATATAAATTTTCATAATATTGATGTGACTATGAACAGTAGGCCTATATAGGCTAAAGAGTGATTTATATAGAAGTAACACATTTCTTTCTTTATTTCAAAACGAATGATGCTAGCCACAATTTGTTATAGGGCTACCTCAAATGTAGAGTATTTTGGAAGATTGCTAACCTCTATAGCAAATGTTGAAAATTATTTATTCGGCTGGAAATTCACTTAGTGGACAGTTTTTAACGTCAAATTTTTTAATTAATATGTAAAGTGCCCAATGGGCACAAATACACTGCGAGAGATCCTCTAAAGTGTACATATCTTTATGTCTCTCATACAGAGGTGTGAAAATTATTAGAATAATCTTAATTTTAAAGGTTTTTTAATAGTTCCTTCACAAATATTCATTGAATTAATGAATATTGGTATATAATATTACTATACTGATGTAGGATATATTTACTACTAACAATGCCGGAAAGCATTGTTGTACATTGGTATTTTTTCTTATTTTACAATTGTTATGGGAATTCAGAAATTATTATATTATGTTGGTGGAATTGGAAACATCAAAAATTAATTAAGAAATGCTTTAAACAAATTGTTCTTTGCGTTTACATTTTTGTGAAGGTTCAAATGAACGTATACATCTGTTTTGTGCATATAATTTTTTATGTTTCCAATTCCGCCAACGTAATATAATAATTTCTGAATTCCCATAACAATTGTAAAATAAGAAAAATACCAATGTACAACAATGCTTTCCGGCATTGTTAGTAGTAAATATATCCTACATCAGTATAGTAATATATACCAATATTCATCAATTCAATTAATATTTGTGAAGGAACTATTAAAAAACCTTTAAAATTAAGATTATTCTAATAATTTTCACACCTCTGTATGTTGCCCACACTGCACACGTTAAGTGTCCTTGCTGTAGGCTGTTATGGATTTGGTAGTTTCTTTAACGTCAAATTAAGCAGGAGTTTTGATTCCTTGTCACGAGATGCACAGATGTTTATTCTTTATTGCTTATTGTTGGCAGCTGTTTTCGACATCAAGATTCAAGAGAGACAAAGTATATTTTACCAGCTTTAGTATAAACATATTCATCGCTATTGCTTAATTTTTTTTTAATTTTAGTAGGTTATTTTACGACACTTTATCAACAGCTTAGGTTATTTAGCGTCTGAATGAGATGGTGATAATTCCGGTGAAATGAGTCCGGGTCCAACACCGAAAGTTACCCAGCATTTGCTCATATTGGGTTGAGGGAAAATCCTGGAAAAAACCTCAACCAGGTAACTTGTCCCGACCGGGAATAGAACCCGGGCCACCTGGTTTCGCGGCCAGACGCGCTAACCGTTATTCCACAGGTGTGGACTGCTATTGCTTAATGTTTTCTTATTATATTTACATATCATTTCCAAACCTGAGCATACCATTTCATTCCTTAAAACATTACTCAATCTCAATGCAAGCGTGATATCGGCTTATGGAATTCTGCCACACTCTTTCAAATATTCCTGGCGTGTTTTTAATCACATCACAGGCGACTACAATCCTAGCAACTAATTTCATGACCATGCTTACTGAGTTGGTATAAACAAGTGATTTAAGACATCCACTTAAGAAATAATCGAGTGGTTTCATGTTGGAATAGGGCCTCCCCTTCCAATCCAGCTACCAGGGAATGTATGATCCAGATGGCTGTGGACTTTTATACTGAAGTAAGGCGGTACTCCGTCATGCTGCAGCCACATCCTCTCACGGACAGCAAAGGTACGTTCTCCAATAACTCAGAAAAACTCTTGTGTGCAAACAGCAAGTACATGAGTACATGTGGCAGTTCAGATGGGCAGGTGAGATATGGCCCAATGACTGTAGTCTACAATGCCGACCTAGATATTTACAGTGAAATTGACTTGATCGCCTTAATCTGGATTCCACAGACCAAAGTTTCCGATCTCAATATGTTCAGTAGTGTATTCTCTATTTTCTCTTTAATTTTCACATGCTTTTACTGAATCACCCTGTATAATTTCTATTTTTCACCATCAGTTTCGTACTGTGGTTGAACTTGTACTGATCTGCTCTTGTTGCTATGTCTATCATCCCATCACAAGAAGTAAGGAATTTTGTCATCCATGAGCCTCCATTTCTGGTACGGAATTTGACTGTCGGACTAGCAACAAACTGGACGACTGATCCAATCAACTCAAGACAATCAGTTAACATAAAGCAATCAAAAGTAAATGAAATCATGCAAAAACATGCGTTCAGCATGATATCAAATGACTAAAAAGATTAGAGAGCAATATACAAAAACCTACATTATTTATTTATTCTGCAATAGTTAATGCCATAATGCCTCCTCTTCCACAATACTAGAAATGAGTCATGCATTCATTTGTGATTGAAGAGAAATAAGTCTTAGTTGTAGAGAATAGATTTATTGAAATATTTTTGTAAAAGTTTCTTAATAAAATGAAATACATGTTACAGTACAAGAAATACCAGCCCAATACTGAGACTTTAATATCTATAAAATCTACAAATAGTCTGACATAGGATATTTCATAGACATCGCACAACGAAATAAAAATAGAACTAACTCTACAATACGAGAGGCTTTGTACATGGTAATTTTTTCTAAACAACAAGATACAACAAGTGGTGAAGTGGACATACGATCTTACGTCCTATAGAGACTTTTGCTGCACTGAAAAGCTGAAAGGAAAATGGCAATGTTCTCTTACGTTATACTGGATTTATGTTAAGTTGTGATCCTGTGGTGGATGATTTAACGGCGGTTCTGATGCATCTCCGTGACGCTTCATGTGTCTTCTTAGCGACGAAGAATCTGTGAAGACCTTGGGACACACGGTACAGTCGAAAGTCTTTCCAGTGTGGATGATCAAATGCCTGGAGAGGCCAGACGGGTGACAGAAGGACTTCTCGCACAGCGGACACTCGTGTAGCTGTATCTCCGGCTGCTCTTTGGTGTGCTGCCGCATGTGCACACGCAGACCCTCCCGCTGCGTGAAGCCCTTGCTGCACACCTCGCACTTGAAGGGCTTGATGCCCGTGTGGGTCATGATGTGGCGGGCGAGGATCGCACCCTGCGAGAAGCTCTTGTCGCACTGTGAGCAGGCGTACGGGCGCTCGCCTGTGTGTGTCCGCTCGTGGCGGCTGAAGCTCGTCTTGTTCGGGAACCACTTCTCGCACACGGGACACTCGAAGCCTCTCTGCTGGTTGTGAACCGACTCGTGCCGGCGCAGATCGATCCTTTTTGCAAACCTCTTGGGACATTTAGTGCATACAAATGGCAGCCCTGCCTTCATGGCGCTGAATGTAGTCATCATGCCCATGTTCTGATTATTGGCCTGCCGCTGCTCCAACATAGCTGAATGCTCTGCCTCTACTCGTTCCTGCTTCACAGCTAACGTCAAATTTGAAATCTGTTTGTATGTCGGTTCGATGTAAGCTTCGGAGCACCCAGCATCGTTTTCGGTTGGTTTTTCCTTATAACTCAGAGCTTCATCAATGGAACTGCTATTTGTGTTCATTTGTTTATGGTTTTCAAGATCGTCTCTAATAGTTTGTATTATCTGTTGTTCCTGCCTTTCCTGCTCTGTAAGCAAAGTCTCAGTTGTCGTGGAATCCGACAGTTCGCTTTCCTTTGTCAATCCCAGATCCTGCAGTAGAGAACAAACATATGAAATAATGCCACTAAAGAAAACAAGCATTATCTTTCATACAGAAAGGGGATGATTAAAAGGTTCTCTATGGACTCTACTAAGCAGATTCTAGCCATGAAAATGACAAACTTGAGAACTATACTTTACTGATAGGGCATGGCACTGTAAGGGCTGATGTAACTTCTAGTAAGGCTTGACTAGAATCAGAGGTCTGCATTGGATGTTTTCGCTCGAGTGCCAAGTAGTTCATAGCATAATCCGATAGGTAGTGCACATGCATGATGGGTAAAATTGTCACGAGCGATAAATCCTCGATCGGTATAAGCCGAGCGTTAGACACTCGTTCTTGTTACAGTGATGAACTGTGTAGTAACATCATAGATGTTTATAATTTCAAAACTTTGCAGTGTTTAACTAACCTCTCCACAGTACAACTACAAAACTTGCTTTAAAATGTAATATAAATGTTGTAGGTAAATTTTTTTTTCCCCCCACACAGGAGTGATTTTGTTTTTGCCACATCTGATACATGTTATTGGATGTAAATCTAATTATTATAAACAGAGAACACAATCACGCTAATGCAAGAACTGTATCAAGTTTTCTAGTAATAATAATAATAATAATAATAATAATAATAATAATAATAATAATCTCTAATAATTAGTGAATCAATCTTTGTGTCTGTAACAGTTGAGTAGCATGATTATTTGTTTTATTATATTTTCTGTGACGTTATCTCTGTACTAATATTGCTATGTCAATAATATTTTGTAAAACGTTTCTACATTGTCGCAGTATATAGGCGGAACACTATGTATGGACCTATCATATTATATATATGTGGTAAATCAAATATTGAATAATTATTAATTAGCAATAATAACTGTATATCGAAGTTTTTCGTACTATTTTATTTATAACTTCATGTTCCTGTTTTGGTACGTTCCATTAAGCGCTTGTCATAAACACAGAAAATAAAGCCTTATTTTTACCGTGTGAGCAAAACATATGTGTATCTTATCTGTCGCCTTCCAGACAAGATAAGACATGTCAGTGAGATGACCTTGTACTGTGCTTCTATTTATTATGAGCGTATCACGACCGATCGTATCTCACTCGAGGGTGCGACACTCGACAGAGTTCAAGCTTGCGATTTAACTCCAATGCAGCACTCTGACTAGAATAGATCCTACTTTGCGGATAATTTTTTCTACAAATAAAAAGACTGTTTGGAGTTTGAGATATTTTTAGGTGGCAAATTCAGTGCTCAAATGGCAATAATCTTATTGAGGAGGTTCATCTTTGTGATGCGGATTTCTTCATGTACAATAGGATGAATGTTGTAAGATTAAGTTTTTCCCAGTCAGGTTAGGTACTGTACTCGCTAAACTTAGACAACCCCAGCTCAGAGGAAAGGAGTCAAAGAAGTCAGTCAACATGCTCTCGATGTTTATGTTATGCAGTTGGCCTCGTCCGATAACAGAACTGCTTTGCAACAGCGTTGCCAAACATAGACGGCTCAGCAAGAGACAACTACTAACGTCTCTGTTAAAAAAAACATTTACTTGCCTCAGCCCAGCGGATGGAGTAATTCAGAGTCATAATGTGACAACGCTGCATAACTAACAGGCATGCACCATATGATTTTGTTATGTTTTGGGTAAGGCACGAGTCAGAAGAGTGGCGTGAGTGAGGTCGTCTAAGCTTGGCAAGAACTGTACAGTACAATTATTTAGTCCTGACAGTCGCTGAAGATGTGCGCCTGGTCAGGCGAGTCCCTTTAGTTACGCCAAGGGGTGTTTGGGTTAGTCACTCGCTTGCCTTCGGAGTGATCGGATATCATGCGTGTGGTAGAGTGGTATGTTCCTAGTACATATATTATTATAACAGTACATATGATATTTCCATGCAGATATTCTGCGTCATCATACGATGAAAGACTAATGGAACGGAGAAAAAATCTCTCCGGCGCGGGATTTGAACCCGGGTTTTCAGCTCTACGTGCTGACGCTTTAGCCACTAAGCCACACCGGATTCCACCCCGGCGTCAGAAGAATCGTCTCAGTTTTAAGTTCCAACTCTTGGGTTCCCTCCAGCGGCCACTAAAGGGAACCCAAGAGTTGGAACTTAAAACTGAGACGATTCTTCTGACGCCGGGGTGGAATCCGGTGTGGCTTAGTGGATAAAGCGTCAGCACGTAGAGCTGAAAACCCGGGTTCAAATCCCGGCGCCGGAGAGAATTTTTCTCCGTTCCATTATTCTTTCATCGTTCCTAGTACAGTTAAGCTGTACTACATTCCTTTACCGACCGCTCGCCCTTATCTCTACTCCAGAGCTCTCCCCACTACTCCTACTACTTCCCCTTTTTCGCGTCGCTGAGCTGTCAGGACTAAATAATCAGTCTGTGCTTCATTTTTTAAATTTTAAACATATATTTTTTAATCAGTTATTTTACGATTCTTTATCAACTACTAAGGTTATTTAGCATCTGAATGAAATTAGTCCAGAGTCCAGCACCGAAACTTACTAGCATTTACTCTTAATAGGTTGAAGGAAAACCCCGGAAATAACCTCAACCAGATAAATGGCCCCAACCAAAATTTGAACCTGGACCCACTCATTTCACGATCAGACATGCTATTACTAGACAGCGGTGAACCTTTTAAATATTAAATGTACTAGTTTTTCAAGTTAATAGGTACTAATAAGATTCACCAGTATTTTTGGGTTATATTTTACATTCATGAATATATGAAGCTATTTTGTAAAAAAATCCATGAAAAGAAAAACACACATATCCCCCCCCCCCCCCCCAGAGACTAAATAATTACCTGCGATAGCTTTGACTGAAATTGATGCATTGTTTTCATATTTTTCAGGTACTGTTTTAGTCTGGCATCTGAAGTCTCACATTTCTGCTTGAATCTGTAATGGCTATCTAATTCCTCAATGCACTGCTGACATACTTGAGATGGCAACCCATCTCCTTCAAACACCTGTTAAGATAAAACGGATCATTACTTTAAGGAAATGAGACTAAAACATATTTAACAATTCCAACAAACCAAATCTGAAGGCTTTGTTGTCAAAAATAAGAAACATGAGTTATCACAGAACACACCATAAAAATATTTTTAATCAGTTACTTCATGATGCTGTATCAACTACTTTAATCAGCGTGGATGCAATTGGTGATAGTGACATGGCTTGGCAAGATGAGATCAAGAATTCGTCATATGATTACCTGACAATTGCCTTAAAACTGGAGAAAACCCATGATAATCTGAGTGCAGTTCTGTATCAAGAGGTAAACATGCTACCACCTGAGCTATGGCTAGGATGACCAACATCTCATAACAGAAATACAGGAGACTTGGTCACGACTAATTTTAGCTCAATTTTTTAGAGTGTGAACCAAGGATTCATTGATGAAATGGTTTATATGCCACTGAACATTTAATTTTTATCTTGCCATTGAAGACGAAAAAAGCTTTTTACAACAAAATGTGCATACAGTTACACCAAACATTACAAGATCACCGGAACAGAATTTCTGTATTGATTGGGATCTATTAAACTATCGATATCAATGTCAGTTTATATACAGGGCTTTCATTTCAAAACTTCTCAGTCTAAATAACTAATTATTTAAATTGAATTCAATTAAAACAAAAAAACACGTCAATTTAGATATTGAGGGGTAAGTCTGCAACCAGGCTTAATTGTATTCTAGATTTAACCCTCACCTCTTTTTCTTTAATTTTAAGGGTAAAAAATATTACAAATAGAGAATGAACTATTCAGAAGTATCAATTCTTTAATTGGCTAGTATTCTGAGGCTAAAAATGTGTTGTTAATTGCTTTGTACAGATTTTGATTTCCAATTTTTAACTAAAAATGACATCATTCTTACACACTTAACACAAAAATTGTTACAAATCATACGACTTTAGGAACTTGATTCTTTACAGTTTAATTATGCATCCTAATGTACAGTCTTGAAGAATTTACAAGAGTGGCGTGATTTGTAACAATTGTGATAAATGCGTAAGAAAATGTAATTTTGTAGTTAAAAACCGAAAAAAAAAAAAAAAAAATTCTGCACGAAGCAACTATGAAATTCACAACACATTTTTAGCTTCAGAATACTAGCTAATTAAAGAAATGATACTCCTGAATAGTTCATTCTTTATCTGTAATATTATTTTACCCTTAAAACTGAAGAATAATGGTATTTTAAAAACAATTTTAAATTAGTGTAATTCTGAAAATATTGAAATTAGGACAAATGTTTATATGAAATTTTCTGCTCAGAATGTCTTCGGAAATGAGCCCTATAAGGGATGGTAAATCCTCGTGAATCACCTTGTATATGTTGACATAGACGCAATTTATATTCGAGTGTAGGCTTTCACAGCAGACATCAACAGGAGAAAAGTTTTCTGGGCTATCAGGCCGTGGTCCGACACACCACTGAAGATGTTCACCGCAGCAGTGAACAAAACGTTTGGTCACACAACCAACGGACCATGGCCTGATAGCCCGGAAAACTTTTCTCCTATAGATGCAATTTAGTTTGTAAACTCGATTTTTCAAACGAGTTTCGCTATTTAATAAACACACATTGTAATTAGGTGTTGAAACTGAGAACTGTGTGTGAGCTACATGTGTAAAATATTGCATTATTCTACGTCTGATAGAAGCAGAGAAAATATGACATAATTTAATGTTACAGGAATAGCCCCTTAAATATGAAGACTAGAAGAATCCTCGAATTCTCTGTTCGTTAAATTCACAATAATTCACATTACATTACAAGTAGGATCTTATCCATATGGTGAAGCCTCCCATAAAGTTGTCATTTTGAAAGTAATCTCGAATAACATTTTAAAATGTAAAGACTTTGAGAACACCATACAAGTTACAGTCATGAAATGTGGTTATAGAGTGAATATACATTGATTCTATAGCCTAGAATATATGTCACTGACTTAGGAGTAGGAATTGAAACTTACATGAAAGATGTTGGAAATCTTCTACCTTCAATTATTCTCGCACTTCTAATAATTTTCCCTCCAAATTTCATCACTGCTGCCAACAAAGATTTACCAACATAGAATAATACTTCAGAAAAATGGAACATAACAAGAAAGTGTGAAATTCCAAGGAGGGTGTGGCTGGGATACCTAATTCTAAAATCATCCATCAGAAGCTCATGGTGTCTTCATTCAATTCTTACCTAGTACAAAAGTGGTGCAATAATTTTTAACTCATGAAGAAGTCTGTATTTCTTTTACCTATCTACTCTGGAATATTCTGCTGTTTTTTATATACGAATTCTCCTTTGCTACAGGTCTTTTAAGTGTTCTCTTATCATTGATATAAATATTCTAAATTTCAATATGTATGCCTTTGGGGGAAAAAAAATAAATTGTCGTCTGCCCCCTCCAAATAAAGTAACATGGGGTTTATTTTAATTTTGACTTCTTGCACTTGTCTAACAGTAATGACATTTTTTGCGTAACTGAAATTATAAACATAAAATGATTACATAAATGAGAGGACCAAAATGACAGTGGAATCTGTAACTTTTCACAAAAATGAGTTGAATGTACTTTCATGTATGGCTGTTGTCTCTATTTTAAGACATTTTATTGTTGCTGCCTAAATCTTTCACGTCTCTACTTGATTACAACCTTGATTTTAATACAGTGTAGTATTGAAATAATTTATTTTGAAAACATTACTTACTTCTCTGTCATTCTAACTTCCTTAAATTTAAATGAGCTTACAAATCAGTTTCTTCACACCCAAAACAGTAATTTAGATCACAAGAGGCTTCTGCCCCACTCTGCCATTGGTAAACAATTTATCATTTCTTCACAGTCCAGTTTTACTGTGAAATCAGACTCAATAGCGAGGACAGTAAGGTGATTCAGATGATCTGTCATTTGTGATGTTCTTAAACAGTTCTTTTTCTATGGCAGAGCGTAAAGTTGCATTTTACTCTCTTATCAGCACGTAAAGTATTAAGCCTTTAAAACACCTGTGCATAAAAAAGTAAATAATCACTTTACGTACTGCCAAAGAAAATGCAATATTAAATGTACAAACTTCATTCAATAAGAAAATGATGCTTTATCTCGAACTTTCATGAAGTAAATATTACACGTAACACAATTAAGTAACAAATTTAACATTCATATCTACATTTTAACCCTTATTATTCTGAAGTTACATGTAGTACTCATTGTAGCAAGGTGTATTTTTTTTTTATTTTATTGGGTTATTTTACGACACTGTATCAACATCTAGGTTATTTAGCGTCTGAATGAAATGAAGGTGATAATGCCGGTGAAATGAGTCCGGAGTCCAGCACTGAAAGTTACCCAGCATTTGCTCGTATTAGGTTGAAGGAAAACCCCGGAAAAAACCTCAACCAGGTAACTTGCCCCGACCGGGATTCGAACCCGGGCTACCTGGTTTCACGGCCAGACGCGCTGACTGTTACTCCACAGGTGTGGACAGCAAGATGTAGCTTTCAACTTTTCCTAACTGCTTTGTTGATTATAATGGCCAGTTTAGGTGGCCATGAAATAGTGATTATGAATAAAACAGGCTGAATTCCATGGCTACTGGTATTTATTTCTTAATGGTTCTGAGTTTAGACGGCCGTGAAATCGTGATTTTATAACCTCTCCAACTGAAATATTAATTTAATGTAAATTTGTGCTAGCATAGAAAAAGCACTGTATGATACACACTCGTGCCAAAAAAGAGAATCTTTACGAACTTGTATCATAAATACAGTAACTACTATCTGCCTGAGAACAGAAAATTAGGTAGGCCTATCTTTCTGCTGAGCAGTTGAAAGACGGAGCACTCATGTAAATTTTTAGAACTAAGCTTACAGTATGTATAAATTTGGGTAGACAATCTCAACACTTCAGTCATTTATCATCTTGCAGAGCTGTGGAAGGACATGTGATAGATTTTCGCTGTCCTATACCAGAGATAAGTTCCAGTTCACTCGTTTTTTTGTATGAGTTTCCAGAAATTTGTTACCCCCTAAAACCTGCCACCCTAGACAAGTATCCAGTTTACCACCACTCTAAATTGGCCCTGATTGTATATTAACTATTTTTAATATTTTTGGGTTAGTTCAGATTAACGACTGTAGGACAAAAACGACTCGATCATCTACAATGCATGAAATATAACAAACTAAATATGATAATATTCTGGTAAAAATCACGGAGGCAGAGAATGTATCTATCTGAAGGTACACTCTAAGTCTTGGGATGACTGATTTTGGGTTTAATGCATATTTTTCAGAAGAACATGATCATATTATTAGGGGTAGCCTATAGTACGATAAGTTGATAAGTTACGCATAACTCTGTTTATTTCTACACGAATCTTATAATTTTCAAGGTATGCTACGATTCCACTATACCAAAAATAAAATAAACGGATTTGTACCTTTATCAGCTATCGAAGAAAAACACTACTGTGATTTGTTTTTCGCCTGTCAGTAAAAGTCCTGAAGTCAGTAAAATGGACTTATAGAATCATGAATCAATGTCACTGAGGTACACATATATGGAAGAAAGTGTAATCTACTGCATCTACTCTATGAATTTATGGTATTTTATTTTTAAGAGGGTAAAAAAAAAGGTAGACATAGAAAATTTATTGATGTGTTCCACTACTGCATCGTCTTCATGCATTGTCCATTACTTAGGCATAAGTGATTGCATTTAATATCGACATAAAATAAATGTTAACAATTTTCATTACTTGAACTCAAGAAGCTTAACACAATCTGTGGAGTTATATAGGCTAAAATACAAATTCGGTAATTCTCTAGAAAAGCTACAATGAAGGAAGGACAATGCTTTTTTGTTTCATTGGTTTCAGAGAGATGTATATAGTGATAAACACGTGGTTGTAGTTTGCAGCCACTAACACTTTCAACACAAAAATAGTTTGACATTTACTGGTAACTGTATAGGCTAACACACTATTGTAGCTCCCCTCCCTACTTGTTACTTACTTACTTACTTACTTACTGGCTCTTAAGGAACCCGAAGGTTCATTGCCGCCCTCACATAAGCCCACCATCGGTCCCTATCCTGTGCAAGATTAATCCACTCTCTATCATAATATCCCATCTCCCTCAAATCCATTTTAATATTATCTTCCCATCTACGTCTCGGCCTCCCCAAAGATCATTTTCCCTCCAGCCTCCCAACTAACACTCTATATGCATTTCTGTATTCGCCCATACGTGCTACATGCACAGCCCATCTCAAACGTCTGGATTTAATGTTCCTAATTATGTCAGGTGAAGAATACAATGCGTACACTTCTGCGTTGTGTAACTTTCTCCATTCTCCTGTAACTTCATCCCTCTTAGCCCCAAATATTTTCCTAAGCACCTTATTCTCAAACACCCTTAATCTCTGTTCCTCTCTCAAAATGAGAGTTTCAAGTTTCACAACCATAAAGAACAACCAGTAATAACTGTTTTATAAATCCTAACTTTCAGATTCTTTGACAGCAGACTAGATGACAAAAGCTTCTCAACCGAAGAATAAGCATTTCCCATATTTATTCTGCATTTAATTTCCTCCCGAGTGCCATTTATATTTGTGACAGTTGCTCCAAGATATTTGAATTTTTCCACCTCTTCGAAGGATAAATCTCCAATTTTTATATTTCCATTTCGTACAATATTTTGGTCACGAGACATAATCATATACTTTGTCTTTTTGGGATTTACTTCCAAACCTATCTCTTCACTTGCTTCAAGTAAAATTTCCGTGTTTTCCCTAATCGTTTGTGGATTTTCTCCTAACACATTCACGTCATCTGCATAGACAAGCAGCTGATGTAACCCGTTCAATTCCAAACAGTCTCTGTTATCCTGAACTTTCCTAATGGCATATTCTAGAGCGAAGTTAAAAAGTAAAAGTGATAGTGCATCTCCTTGCTTTAGCCCACAGTGAATTGGAAACGCATCTGACAGAAACTGGCCTATACGAATTCTGCTGTACGTTTCACTGAGACACATTTTAATTAATCGAACTAGTTTCTTGGGAATACCAAATTCAATAAGAATATCACATAATACTTCTCTCCTAACAGAGTCATACGCCTTTTTGAAATCTATGATTAACTGATATAGGCCTACTGTACCCTTATACTACCATTTTTTCTCCAATATCTGTCGAATCCTCCCTAATTATTACCAACATAAAACTTGAGACGTCCAGAACGCAATATTAGGGAAACAGATCATTTCCTCAGCAGTTCGTACTGAATCTCTCGCATGTTATGTTGGTGATTAGTACTTAGTAGAGAGGGAAGATGTACCTCCTCTGGTGTAGTTCTTCTGGAGAATCACCCTTCCCCTCTAATTACCAACATAACATGCGAGAGGTCCAGAACGAATTACTAGAAAAAGGATCCGTTTCCCTAGTATTGCGTCCTGAACCTCTCGAATATTATTTTAGTAACAAGTAGTGGGGGAAGGGAACTATAAGTGCATTACAAGGGAAAATCCGAAAGACTGGTGCAGCTAAGCTTTTTACGAAGTGTCTAATACGGAGTGGGCAACAGGAACTGGACACTACACCGTTCTTTCAGATTATGGGCATTAGAATATAGCCCACACGTTAGTATCAAACAATTTTTATGTTGAAAGGGTGAAACTTCGGTATCCCCCTCCACACTACACACACAGGAGAGAAAACGACTTTAATCATTTTCACATTCCTCGGCCTCATATCACTTAAATAATCCCCTCAATTAACCCACTAACCTTGTCACATATCTCAGCTTAATGTCACTTAGCTATCCCCTCATTTAACCCATAAAGAAACTTATTAATCAGACTTCAGTCCCGTGTGTGGTGAGGGGCGATATCGAAGATTGGCCGTTAAATAGAACGAAGTAATTATCACTACATACGCTTACATCTTAGAGAAACCAGGAAAGGGGGAGGGGACGGGGAACTGTGCCTTTTTTTCAGTGTAGTTTCTCTGGAGAATTACCACAAATTAAAAAGATATGTGCATCTGTCCCAGCTATTATCTTTGAAGAATAACCTATTTATCAATCTAGTTTAGCAGTGACAAGTTCATGTTTGATTATGTTCAGTTTGGTTGGAACGTTAAATAGAGGTTATGTTAATGTAGCCAACAGCTGAGCCATTTGTATTTATTTACCATTATGTCACGAGCTTCGTAAAGACCTTTCGGTAATAAATCAATGTTTCTCTTTGTTTATAAATACAGAAACAAGATCTTAAAAATGTAACATGCAACACGATAGATCTATTTACATTAAGCGTAACCAAACAAATCAAAAGACATTTCCGAAACAACTAAACAAAAACAGATGAGTAAACACATGTTTTGGACTTTAACCTGCATCATTACATGAAGTAATTTATCACAATGTCATTTTAATATCGAACCAACCTCTACTGACACACAAGCCATTATTCTCAGTGGAAGAGGAACTTCATTAACATCCTGAAATATTGGAAATTTTTCTCCTTCGTCTGACAAACATAGCCTACATATTTCATTGAAATCCATTGCCGCATCGTCAAAGTCGTATCTAGGTAACTGTTTCTTCCGACTGTATGTTTTCATCTTTGACACTTCTATCTCCTTCCAAACAATTCAATATGAACGGATACCGACAAAACCGACAAAACCAACAAAGCCGATAATACTTCGCAGTTTCTTTTCCACTACCGCCCTCTATGTTCGAGCCGGTGCAAATACTATAACGAGAAAGACAAACTACTCCACTGTAGAAAGCAGAAATAAATGCTTGTTCTCGAATGAAGAGATGACACTCTGTTGATCTTTTGATGATGCACGGACTGAATTGAGAAACGTTTTTAATTTTGAGAGGCTTTTGATTTGAAAATCTTAAGAAGTCTGAGATTGAGAAACATTAATACATGTTTACTTCTGTTCTTACTATACACCAAACATATTCAACCTTTGTGCCGCGCTACGAGAAATATGACGAAAATGGAAAATAACATTAATACCCGTAGGCAACCATTTTCTTAAAATATCCTCTTTATATTTTTCAGTCCCTCACTATGGATAGTCACAAAACCCACGAAGTATCTCTTATTTTTTTCATATACAAAATATCGCTCGGGAACATGAAAAAATATATTTCATTTCTGCACTTATTTTTATGGCTTCCCTTGTCTCTGGTAGTTACAAGTCCTTTCAGCTTGTGTTTCTTTTGTGAAAATAAAGTTTTTTTAAAGGGAGAGGAGTCCATAGCTGTGAAGTAATGGTTAGCACGTCTGGTCAGGAAACGGGCGGGCCAGGATTCAAATCCTGGTTGGATTTTCTTCCGGGAGTTTCCCTCAACCAATTGAAGCAGAATTGCTGGGTAACTTTCGGCATTGGACATCGGACTAATTTCACAATCATTAATTCAGATATCATCATCCATACAATAACCCAGGTTAGGCCTAAGTTCACGGTGCAGCGTGCTGTACTTGTACAAGAGCGCGGCCGTTCGGCTACCCAGTTATTTACAGAATAGGAGTGGTAGGCAAAATAAACCTCAGGTTGTAGTGCAAGGCTTCCGATCTCCTCTTCGTACAAGAGAGAAAAAAAACGGTAAAGGATGGTGAAATTTTAAATTGCTTTGTTATTGTTAAATACTTTCAATTTTTTTGGGACAGTACGTCACAGTTCGTGATCAGAATATTGTACGAAATGGAATTACAAAAGTTGGAGATTTATCCTTCGAAGAGGTGGAAAAATTCAAATATCTTGGAGCAACAGTAACAAATATAAATGACACTCGGGAGGAAATTAAACGCAGAATAAATATGGGAAATGCCTGATATTATTCGGCTGAGAAGCTTTTGTCATCTAGTCTGCTGTCAAAAAATCTGAAAGTTAGAATTTATAAAACAGTTATATTACCGGTTGTTCTGTATGGCTGTGAAACTTGGACTCTCACTTCGAGAGAGGAACAGAGTTTGAGGGTTTTTGAGAATAAGGTTCTTAGGAAAATATTTGGGGCTAAGAGGGATGAAGTTACAGGAGAATGGAGAAAGTTAACAACGCAGAACTGCACGCATTGTATTCTTCACCTGACATAATTAGGAACATTAAATCCAAACGTTTGAGATGGGCAGGGCATGTAGCACGTATGGGCGAATCCAGAAATGCATATAGAGTGTTAGCTGGGAGCCCAGAGGGGAAAAGACCTTTGGGGAGGCCGAGACGTAAATGGGAAGATAATATTAAAATGGATTTGAGGGAGGTGGGATATGATGATAGAGAATGGATTAATCTTGCTCAGGATAGGGACCAATGGCGGGCTTATGTGAGGGCGGCAATGAACCTCCGGGTTCCTTAAAAGCCAGTAAGTAAGTAAGTAAGTAAGTAAGTAACGTCACGGTTAAGTGATACCTTAAATCCAGTGCCAAAAGTATTTGAAAATTAAACAGGGGCCCAAATTTAACAAAAGAATACCGTCGCATAGTATTTACTAAAATTGATATAACTCCGTCAGTTTTTAAGTTATTCAGAAAATTCTTTCAGTATTTTACTAAAAAAAAAAACAATGTACAAATTGTTTAGATTGGTGTTTTAATTTAATCTGGATACAATGTCATCAGTATCTAAACATTGTGAATTGTGTATCGAGAAACAGAGCCTCCATTTTGAACAAAATCTGTAAAGGAATGTGTAGTCAAATGTAAATTGAATGTAATTAAATGTAAGGAAGTGTTTGAGGAAAGCGACTTTCGACCCACTACTCTATATAATGTACAGAACATATCAAAAGTCCGGTAACACTTTCAATACTTTATTACACAAAAACTACTAATGATAGCACTTTCAAACACACGTCAGTTTAAAGTCAAACTCTCAAAGTTATTCAGCAGCTTAATTTTCAGCGACGAAGCGAAATTCCATACGAGTGGGAAAATTAACAAGCACAACTGTCGTGTTTGGGGTGCACAGAAACCTCACAGAATCATTGAACATGAGCGTGATTCACCAAAGGTGAATGTTTTCTGCACGTTATCACAACGAAAACTGTACGGACCTTTCTTCTTCATTGAGGCTACTGTGACTGGACATTCATATCTGGACATGTTGGAGCAATGGTTGGTGCCTCAACTTGGACAAGATCTCGATGACGATTTCATCTTTCAGCAAGATGGGGCTCCGCCACATTTCCACAATGCTGTTCGTGCTTACCTGAATACGGAGATGTCTGATCGTTGGATAGGACGTGCTGGAGTAAGGGACAGATGTTTCATGACATGGCCACCAAGGTCACCCGATATGACTGCATGTGACTTTTTTTTCTGGGGGTAACTGAAGGACCGTGTGTTTGTACCGCCTTTGCCACGTGATTTAGAGGAACTAAAAACCAGAATTCGAGAAGCTGCCGCCACGGTCACAGAGGATATGTTGAAAAGGGTATGGGAAGAGTTTGATTATCGTTTGGACATCTGCCGAGTCACTCGTGGTTCACACATTGAATCTCTGTAAGGTGTAAGCAGAACTTTGAGAGTTTGACTTTAAACTGACGTGTGTTTGAAAGTGCTATCATTAGTAGTTTTTGTGTAACAAAATATTGAAAGTGTTACCGGACTTTTGATATGCCCTGTATTTCTCGTCCGAATATAATTGCTACAGAGAATTCTAAGTTTTGTGCTCTGAGAACAGATTGTTAATGCAGCTAATTTCCAGTGTAAATATATTTAATTTAGTGTACATAAACAATTAAAGAAAGGAACATGGCGAGACTTGCGAATGAGTGGCTATGGTAACACAGAGTATTTAACTTTTCTTGGAACAGCTGAAATAATCAAATTTAACATCTGACTGAGAGATCCAGCCACTTGGCTCAGGCGCAAGCAACCGCCTACTCTTCTTCTCAGACTCGGCGTTCTAACGATAATGACTGTGAGTGTTCAAGGCCCGGAAAGATACAGAGGGAAAACAGTAGACAACAGTGGCGGCTTCTCAAGGGGGTTTGCAGGTTTGTACATCCCCCAGTAATGTTCCTAATCTCCCAGCTTTGTTACTATTAAAAGTATACATATATTTTTTTTACAATTTCATTCATGACTATCTGCAGCTGGCGTCTTGTTTTGTACGTCTGCAGGAGCCTTCGAGCCTCTTGGTTTGCAAAGATGTTGAAAACCTATGAAAGGTAGTTTATAGAGATGTTCGGCTAATGCGGGGACAGGGGGTTAGAGGTGTGGTCTACTGCTTTCCTCATTGAGAACGGTTTGTCGCACTCCCTGACATGGACACCAACGTCAGTGCAGAAGAAACTAAATTCACTGGGAAAGTATCTGTTTCAACTAGACATTTGTCCGAAGTAATAAGCATGAAACATGCAATGAACAGTCACATATTTCGCACATTACTTTCTGAATCTGCATGCACACAAACGGCACAATACATAAAGGAGCTTGTATTTTGCTTTAAAGTTGTAAGAGTTGTCATTCTGACAGTAAGTGCTGCTATCTCCCGACAGCCTACGAAAGCTGCATTTGAATTTTATCCTAGATCATATATGTAACAGATAACTCCTCGCTACGTTAAAATCGGCAGCACTTTGAAGAGAACGACCGCCAGGATCGCCACCCGTCTGCCGTAATCGAACACGAGATGGCAGCACAGTCGCTAATGCAATTCAAATGGGAATTATGATGTGACTCCTTATGTACCAACTAGATGGCAGCGTAGTAAACCTGACAAAAGTTGTTAACCTCAAAGCCTATAAGCCCGACATATCTGTTACATATATGATCTAGGATTTTATGAACGAAAATGTTGCACTTGGTACTTGGTAGCATTCTGATGACGATTCTTTGCTCAAATGTTTTTCATGAGGGTAAATCGCAATATAGAGAGCTCCGCCCACGACCCCTTCCACTTTTGGACTTTCTGTATAAATAGATATGCTTGTGTTTAGTCATTTTACTTATTAATTGCATATAAATAAGCCTTATACGTATACCCCCTCAGGTATACACGGTTTTAAACTTTACAGTAAAGTATGTTTAACTCCTCTTCGATATCCATTGTGCACCACCATATTTTCAAACCACCAGCCGCCACTGGTAGACAGGTGACATTTTGGTCATTTTCAATCAAAAGTCGCATTTTTGTTTTTCGTTTGTTTGTTTGTTTGTTTGTTTGTTTTTTTTTTTTTGTGAAATATGAATTGGTAATTTCTTATTTATATGTTGAGCAAGTTTCAGTGTCTTGTGGCACTTGCAAGCATGAAAATTACGCCATATTTAAATGGCTGCATTCTTGAATCTGAATTCCATACGAATTGTACGAGTTGTTTTCTCATAGGCTATTTCTTTTTTACCAGATTTCGTCATGTTTAAAGTGTAGCCTAAAAGTTCTTACAGTTTTGATGTTGGGAACAGAGACCTGCAAGAGAGCGAGCGCGAGATATCGTTATCAGTCCAGGAAGGCACTGACTGAATGAATAGCGATCATCTACGAATAGTTCCGATAAATCACGAAGTAAGGCAACACACCGAGCGATCGGGTCTGAGGACGAGCGCTCGGTGTTCATGAGTGCTCTTCCGGTAGCAGTAAGCAGTAGGTGAATTGTAGGCTTGTCTAATCAGTACGTTACATCAAAACGAATGTGAAGATGATTGAATAGTATCGACGTCGATCTCAAGCAGAGGCTCGGACACCGTCTCTGTTGATGGTAAAAGATTACAAGACACGATGTCAAAAGTATGTGCCGAAAATAAAGTTAAATCAGCAGAGTCAGAGTAGTGGAAAAAAAGGGAAAGTAGTTACTATCTCTGCTTGGACTAAATTCGGAGAAGTAAGGGATAAGAATACCTTAAAGTACATAGGATTGTCCACACCTGTGGAGTAACGGTCAGCGCGAAACCAGGTGGCCCGGGTTCGAATCCCGGTCGGGGCAAGTTACCTGGTTAACGTTTTTTCCGGGGTTTTCCCTCAACCCAGTACGAGCAAATGCTGGGTAACTTTCGGTGCTGGACCCCAGACTCATTTCACCGGCATTATCACCTTCATTTCATTCAGACGCTAAATAACCTAAGCTGTTGATAAAGCGTCGTAAAATAACGTACTAAAATCAAAAATAAAAATATTCCCAAGTTAATATGAGTAAAGTTCATATTACGTTCGAGATGAAACAAAATATATCGCTACTAATTTATTATTTGCATTTCATACTTCGGTAGACAGTTTTAGTTATCACGTATTAAATGTAATTTCTCGGTTTTATATACATTTTATAGTAATATAACCAAACATTTCATTTGCATTTACAATATTATTACGATTAAATTTGTGTCTCAGTCTGTTTTTGAAGTTAAATGTTAAACTGAGTAGGAATGAAATATATTTATACAGAAAATCATTTCAGGCTCTTTCAATCTAAACAAAGAAAAATGTATAATTAATTAAATTTCCACTAAAATATATAATTGTTGAAAACAATCGAATGATTTCTATGATTATTCCATTGTAGGATTAAATCATTCGAATGCATGAATGAATTGTTCAATAACATTGCAGTATGTTGATTAGTCATTCTATACGTAGGTCTATAGCCTGAGAGCAGCGCTCTTTTTTCTTATCGCCATGTAGGTCAGGTGTTTAATTTAATGAAGATCAGGGTCAGATACTGAGGCTGTTAGAAGAGTCAGTACGCTACAACCACACAGAACATTCGAAGCTTATCATTCTATTTTTGCGTCATATGATTCTGAACTCGAAGCTCTTATCATTATCTTAAAATGGAACACATTCTGTTATGCGAGTACATATTTTGTGTAACTTCATACGGCTTGTTGTGGTGGTAAGCAAAATCAATGAATAATCGAGTGATATTGTGAATATTTCTATTATTTCGAATGGTTTTGATAATCAAATGAATTCATTCGATTTTTACCAATGATGTACTACGTAGTACTATAGCTTACTGCTTCGCGTATAGTGGTTGAAGCGAACGCTCGTTCTCACAGGGGAGCGATCCCCCGGGCGAGCTCGAGCGAGCGCAGGCCAAACCCGAGCTCGAGCGATTAGACACGAAGAGCATTCGGTAAAACCGATCTCAGATATCGTTAAGCATCGCTCTCTTGCAGGTCTCTGGTTGGGAACATGAAATTTTTATGACATGTTCTATGTACTATGGTGAGTAAAAAGAGTAGCATTTTTTGATAAACTAAATTTTCGAAATTAAAAAAATAAAACAAAACATATTTAATGGACGTTAAAAATTTAAATTTTCAAGTTGCATTATGTTCTTTTTAAATTTTCCTCTCCATTTATAGATGTAAATTTAAAATTCTTAGTTCCTTTCTAACAATAACAGAGTTATCGTAAATATATGTAGAGTCTTGCATGGAACTTAAATTTTGTAAGAGGAGATAGATTTTGAAAATATGCTATTTTTTAATTTAAATAAATGGAAAAAACCATTCATGTCATCATAAAGAAACTTTATGCAAGAATACTTATACCAGGCCTGCAAAACTCGTAAGAAGGGGAAATATGACGTCAGCCTCAATCCACTTCTATTGGGGATGATCGACTTCCGCGTAGAGTTATTTACCTTCTCTTGTCGTCAAAGGTCCATCAGTGGTGGCAAGTAATTTCCAAAAAGGATTGTAATAAATTCATTGTTTTTATAATGCGTTGTCTCGTTTCAAGTTTTACAATTATGCTAGATTTTCTGTCGGTAGTTTCTTTGAGATTTCTTTGCACCTAACCGGTTTTAGATTTTCGAAAACTTTCCTCCTATCATCACCTACGGAAACACAAATTTATAGCATTTAAGTAATGAACCTTGAAAGTCACTATTAATTTCAATTCAAAATGAACACAACGAGTGACGTCCTTAATTTTACAGTATATAAATAAATAATAATAATTTATTTGTATACTGTATTATTCAATATACAGTTCGTAATAATGAACTTACCCGAAAGTTTGTGCATTCCATAATTCTTAATATGGACTTTGTTGAAATGTACTTTTAATATTGAAATGACGAGTGGAAATAAATTGGATGGGACACAATAAACAAGCAATTCTTTCGTCTTCAACAACAAAATAATCATATTACTATTTCCTTTGGAAGTAGTATTCCTTCACGGGTTTAGATTTTGCCATGTTCCAGTTCTCTTTATACTGTAGTATGCGTATTATTTATTTGTTTGTTTGTTTATTTATTTACTTATTTTCTTATTTACTTGTTTATTTACTTGTTTAGGCCTACTTATTTACTTATTTATTTATATATTTATTTATTTACTTATTTATTTGCTTATGTATTTGTTTACTTCTTTACTTATTTATTTATTTACGTATTTACTTATTTATTTATTTACGTATTTACTTATTTATTTATTTACTTATATATTTATTTATTTATTATTTATTTATTTGGCTGGAGTGCGTTACAATGTTGAATGACAGCATTGACATCCGGTCACATAGCTATCACTCACTTATCAACGTACATTTATTTATCGTCCTATTATTAGTAAAACCAGTTAAGATCAGTAATACAAGTTTTGTAAAAACAGGAATTAAAACTTTATTAATGCACGAAAAATCATAATAAATTCTTCAAATATAGTAATTGGCAAAAGACAAGTCGGGGACTGTACTTAAGTTATTTTACACAAAAAGTGGATTTAACCGACTTTACTAGTAACAGGACGATACACATAGGTAGACCTTCTTACATTATTAGCACACATACATTTTAAAATTTATTTTACATGTCTTTTAATTTATTTATTTCCCTCATTCATTTTTCTCTTACTTTCTAAAGGTATGTTGCTAAGGATTTTATTATCTGTTCATTTGTAATTCTTGATAGCGTATTGTATACCTGCCGCCGCGAATGAATGTTAATGCAGCCGAGCGTAACTAGAACGTCAGGTAGAAAATGTGGGTGGGGTAAGAAACCGGAGTATAGCAGTGCTCTCAGGAGCTACAGTTCTGCAGGCCTGACTTACACGAAGGGGATGAAGTGTGTCAAGTATGAAGTCTTTATTTTGAAATTTTAGAAAATATAAATTTTATCCTTGACTCCCCCCCCCCCCCAATTGGATACTTAATAGTAGGAAGGTGCAAAGTGCCAAATTTATTAACAGTATTTTCTTAATAAATAACTTTCGCTCTTGAACAATTTTAAGAATATATTTTTTTTTATAATTGAAGTGATAGTACTTACGACAATTTTTCACCAATCTCTATCAATGGTTTGATGATACTACTGAAATTAACACACTGAGATACAAACAAACTTCACAATTTAATAAAAGTTTTAATGGCCGGTTTTTCCAAGTATTGTTAGAAAATTTAACGACTGTTAAACTCTAAACAGTTTGTTAATTAATAAAATTGTATGTTTTCAACACCAGTTTGGTTTAACAGATTGTTAACAGTTTGTTAATTTTAAATGTAGGATTTCGGGCAGTTAACTCATTTAACAGTTAGTTAAATATGGCCGATGTCTCCACAGCTGTTCTAACGAAGTTGCGAAATTAATATTTTGTGTCTCTCTGTAGGGAATGTTTAGCATATGACTGGCAATATAACATTTAAAAAATACTTTGGACTGTTTAAATACATCAGTGTTATTTTATTTCTTTCGTATTTCGTATTCATAATAGCTATGAGGAAATATAACCTTACTTTGTAATTATTATTCAGCACGTCACCTACAACTTTCATTTGTCAACTGTTTGTTTATGGAGCGTGGCCTACTATAAGAGGTTGTCATTTTATGCAAGTTTCATGACTCACCCTCTAATATAGAATTTAAAGATTAATTTTAGCCAATCAAAAATTGTCTTAAATGTGTAGAATCATTACCAACTGCTGTTGAGTAGTTAAAATAGTGCTAACAGACGTTATAGTTAAGTGTTGGTTATCTTAAACAAAATTATGTTGAACAAATGGAAAATACATTAACAAAGCGTTAAAAATGAACATACTGTTAATTTAACATTCGTTAAGCAAAATTAAACATTACTTGGACAAACTGGCCATAAGTCTCATAAACATTTCGTTGGTACTGTGATACACTAGCTACATGCTACACTAGTCGGATTTCAGAGGCATTGCTGCAACGTTATTCCAGTCAGAAGCCTTGGTACTACCCATTGCAGAAGATGCGATGAGCAAGAAACCTTAGCCCAGGCATGTCAAAACCCTGCACATTGTGCACTGGTCTCTGTGCAACGTGCAGTTCCTATTCCCCTACCTGGAGGGAGTGAATCGGCTTGGAGGGGAACGCGACAGGGCTGTACAGTACCTATAGTAGCAGATCAGCTTTTGTTTCAGAAACACAGATCAGTACGGGTGCTCATTGAGCTGTGATTGTCAATGCGTTATGGAAAATAAAGTTAGGAGTCCACAGATATAACGAAGAAGAGAAATCACGGATCATATAACATAACTGTTATGATGTTTTCCTCAGCCAATAGTAATTATTTTAAAATGAAAGGCTTTCATCATATCATGTGGACCTAATAGTGATGTGAGAATTTAAATCATATTAGTAAAGTTCTCAAAATATGATATTCGCCAGCTCTTATTTCTTAATTAGTACTCTCACGACAAGACAAACATGACAATGATGTTGTTTTGGAGTCTGTACTAACACAGCCATCAATGGTTAGACGACTTACAACTTTTATTTGATAAGCTGATAAGTGATGAGAATATAGTGAGTAATACATGTGAGGCTCTTGAGGTTGTAAGGGAAGGAAGAAAGCAACTATTTGTAAGGCAGAAAAATTTTCTGGAAAATAATACATAATGGCGAATTTTCCACCTCACGTTACTATATTCTCTTAATATACTTAGTTTAATAAATCTTTAAACCTGACATAAAGAAAATGTCCTCACTTCACAGCCTGTGAAGTACTCTTTTAACCCATTTGATCCCAAGACACTTTCAATGATTGGAATATAAATATTTCAGAATTGATATTAACCCATTTATGCCCAAATTATTTTTTATTAAAAATGTTGGTGTTTCTTATATTACTACTTATTGACACATAAGGAACAAAATAAGATAATTATTGGTCCTCTCAAATCATTTACGCCGTAAATAATGCATGTTCCCATTTGGGAACAGTGGGAGTAAAGGGGTAAATCAATTCAGTAACGCTCCCAACTTGCTAATACTTGCTCTCAACGTTTTCCAAATAAACTATATATAAATTTAAATTCAAGCTTAATTTGTCAAATTTATTAATAATAATGTGAATTTATATTAATATACAGCAAGGAAATGATTCCAGTGTAAAAGCCTCACAATGTCCTATTGCATGTAATTGGGAGTAAAATATTTTCTTTCTTAGAATTTGTGCACCAATGGTCCCAATAATGCTTGAGGAACAATGAAAGAGTATTACTTTGAAATAATCAGTACTTACTACGTAAAATGAAATATTGTGTTCGTTTTTTGTTGTTTCGAAATTACTGCAATATTTATAGTTTCTTCAAATACTGTATACAAATCATGTAAATAAATGATTCTATACAAACGACTGCATTGTGAATTGTGACTGAGTACGTCTATTGTTTCTTGTGTTACAATTATTGTCAAATATAGACACTGACAATAACTGTGTTTTTTCCTTCTGCTAAGTATGTTTATAATGTCCAAATGTCAATTCAATTGAACACTAGAAGCGCAGAATAGACTCTTGTACATCCCTCCCGCTAAGAACTGGTAAGAGCAACACGTGAATGACGCAATCTGCACAGACCGGCGATCCGCGCACATACACTGCACTTTCAGTGTCTCATTTTTGACATGCCTGCCTTAGCCCATGTACTGGGTTTTTGCCGGAAGGGAGAATTACTGAGAATTGACCGCCATAATAAAATTCGCTCTATGATTGCCAATGAACTTCGCCGGGCTGATAAGTATGAGCTGTACGAGGAAATTGGGTGCCTTTCTGCTGACGGTTCAACTTGAAGAGCAGATATCATTATTATAGACCGAAAAAAAAAATGTGAACTCATTCTCGATCCCATAATCCGTTTTGAGAACAGCGAGGAACAACCTAGAGAAGTCTGCAAAGAAAAACGGGCAATTTATCTGCCATGCTGCAGCGATTTGGGGACCAAATATAACATCAAGACATGGGACGTTATAGGAATTATGATTGGGGCTAGGGGCACAATCCCACGGGAGTCCTTAGAATTCTTCCGAAAATTAAAAGTTCCTGACAGCACCCTGGACATGATATCCTCCACTGCACTGAAGTCGTCGATCAGCATAATTAATCATCATTTATATTCTTTATAAAATGTAACTTGTCTTGTAGCCTAAATTGTTTGTTATATTTCCAATAAATTTCTCAATGACAGCCTACCTAACTAGGGTTTCTATTAAAGAAAAAATTGAATTAAATATAAATATTAATTTAGAATTGATTAGGAGGCTGATTATTAAACCCTGGTTGGGACGGCTATCAACTATCTATCTTATGTACGTTTATGTTTATTTGAACATTTTGCATTACGTGTAAAACTGAAAGTAGGCAATGCCTTAATAATAATCATTTTAATATCACATCACAATGACTTAGCACAGTTTGGAACATTCATACTACTGACTTAGCACACATCAGAAAAAAAAAAACTGAGAGACTATAATGGGAATAACACGGAACGTAACACTATTTGGAAAGTTTCAAGTGTATTCCTGTATAGATGCATGGGAAATAACGTTAACATATAAAATAAGAAATCGTTTATAAATGCTAATATGTTTTCGCGGGATATCAGCCGAGTTAAGATTTTGGAATGCTCCAAGCTTTCGACTGCTATCTCTGCAGCCATCTTCAGGGAAGTGATGTCCGAACAGAAAGTCGAAAGGTTATATAGATGTGGCTGTCTCAGGTGAAACGGGATTGGTTGGCGGATCGGCCAATCCGGGGCCGGGAATTGTCATCGCTCGTAAGCTCCGCCCCTCCCGGGATTACTGCGTGAAGTTTGGCGGGCGGCGAGCCCTGTTCCGCCGGTTGGAATCGGTTGCCGTCCTCGGTCCGTGATCGTCATGACCTTGATTGTAAGAGGGCCTGAGTTGGTCTAAGGCCGGTGTCCATGCCTGACTGAGCTGGAGTCCACTGTCTCTGTTAAAGTTGTTTTTCTCCAGCTTGATCTCTATGGCCTCCTTGATTGTACGATCCCAGTAGTGGCTTGATTTGTTAATGACCTTGGTGTGGTCAAACAGTATTTTATGCTCCTTTTCTATGCTGTGTTGCGCCACTGCAGATTTTTCCGGGTAATACAGCCTCAGGTTCCTCTTATGTTCTTTGATTCTGTCTTCTATTGTGCGGCCAGTCTGCCCTATGTATACTTCGCCACACTCGCATGGAATCTTGTAAATCCCTGGAGTCCTTAAGCCCTGACTGTCTTTAACTTGACGTAGATGACTCCGGATTTTGCTCTGTGGTTTATGGATGGTTTTGATATTAACCTTCTGGAGGATTCTGCTTATTTTGTGTGACACGCTCCCGCAGAATGGAATGAAAGCTTTCTTTGTCGGTTCTTGCTTGCTGTCTAAGTCTATTGTGTTACATCTCGTGGTAACTTGTTTGAGGGCTTTGCTGATGTCTCTCCGGCTGTAGTTGTTTTGCTGTAGTGTTCTACGAAGATGGTCCATTTCTGCAGGCAAGTTGTTGATATCGGAAATGACTATGGCGCGATGTAGTAGACTAGTCAGGACGGACTTCTTCTGCGAAGGGTGGTGGAGGCTGAGTGCATTCAGGTACAGATCTGTGTGCGTCGGCTTTCTATACACGCCATGTCCGAGAGTACCATCTGCTTTCCTGTGTATGTGGATATCCAGGAACGGCAGTGAGCCCTCTGACTCCACCTCCATGGTGAACTGGATATTCGCGTGGATGCTGTTGAGATGTTGTAGGAACTCTTGTAGCTTGTCTTGTCCGTGCGGCCAGACCACGAAGGTGTCGTCTACGTAGCGGAAGAAGTGGCTCGGCTTGTGTGTGGCTGAGTCTAGGGCCTGGTGTTCGAAGTGCTGCATGTAAAAGTTAGCAATAGCAGGTGACAGCGGGGAGCCCATTGCCACGCCGTCGGTTTGTTCGTAGAACTCACTGTTGTACGTGAAGTAAGTAGTAGTCAAGGCCAGTCTGAAGAGTTGTAGAATATCATCCGGGAATTGTTCCGCTACCAGTTCAAGAGCCTCTTTTATCGGAACCTTTGTGAAGAGTGAAATTACATCGAAGCTCACTAGTAGATCTGATGGGACCACTGTGATGTTCTCCAGAATTCTAACAAATTCTGTAGAGTTTTTCACATGATGTTCACACGTTCCAATCAGGGGTTGGAGCATGTTGGTTAGATGCTTGGCCAGGTGAGACAGCCACATCTATATAACCTTTCGACTTTCTGTTCGGACATCACTTCCCTGAAGATGGCTGCAGAGATAGCAGTCGAAAGCTTGGAGCATTCCAAAATCTTAACTCGGCTGATATCCCGCGAAAACATATTAGCGAACCAACGCCGAGAAAGCCTCAAATCATACGTTTATAAATGACTTAGCACCGTTTGGAAAAACCACTCTTCAATTATTCCATGTCATGCTTTCTGATTTATAGTGACGGAGGAAATAATTTAAATTTCGATATATTGATATTGCAATATACTGCAAACCTAATTACGATAATCGATATATTTTGCAAAAATATATCGATATATCGAACGATTATCGATATATCGCTATTCCGTAAGCAAATTGCATTTTCAGGTGTAGCCTACATTTAATAATAATAATAATAATAATAATAATAATAATAATAATAATAATAATAATAATAATAATAATAATAATTCGTGGCGCTACAGCCCGTGAAGGGCCCAGACCAGTGGTTGCCAAACACCACGAAATTTTCACGTAATAGAAATGCAACCCGCACACCACTATCGCAGGGAGAGGGGTGGAGTGGGTATCTCCTCAGGTAATGCAGTGAATAACAGTGCAGAGACTGACTGTGACCAGAAAACAAAAACAATATAATATTCTTCCAGTTATCAAATACACACACTTTTTTACATGTTAATTTTTTATCCTTCTATTCATTATTTTTATATTATTAATAAAATAAAGTAAATTTATTTCCTTATTTACCATAAAAAGAACGTGTACTTTACATCAGCAGATATTTGAAATTAGAAAAACGTAGTAGGCTGGTCACGAAGTTGTAAATTATACTACATACTTCCAAAAAAACGTCGAAGTATTTTACTCATTAAGACATAGAAGCCGATACTTTTTATTGTTTATCTATTAATGAAATATTCAAATTACACTACATACGTTGGAAAAAACGTGGAAGTATTTTATATCGATTAAGACATAGAGAAAAACGTCGAAGTATTTTACCCCGATTAAGACATAGAAGCCGATAGTTTTTATTGTTCGTTTATTAATGAGATATTCAATTTACAGGTAAGGGCGTGGTAGTCTTCATAACAAGAAGAATAATGACAATGTACATTGTTCTTTTATACTTCATTTAAAATTTTACAACAAATTAAGTATCTCATATTTTTGCCATCTGCACAAAATAAATACTTTTCTTCCCATGCTCCTTAAAATTAAGTTTTTACTTATTATCTGTTTTCGAAAAGACATCGAAACATATTATCCTACACACTTGTAACATTACATGTGTACGTCCGCTGCTGATAAATGTCTTTACTTACATCGAAGTGATGGCTGTAAACAGAGGGTGGGGGTATGATGCCATGGTTACGCTTGAGTGGAGGCAGGGGCATCTGTCGCGACACAGCTTTTGGCGATCACTGACCTAGACCGACCAGCCGGTTGCTGGCCTCACGCCCACATGCCGAAGCAGAGGTGGACGATCATCCAACCAGAATGGAGGTATCGTGTGGTTAGCACGATGATCCCCCCAGCCGTTATAGCTGGTAGCCTACATTTACTGTATTAAAATTAAATTATTTAAATTTTAATTTTCCTTTTTACCATTGAAATTAACATAACAGTCAAAAGCATAAATTTAAAATTGTAAAAATAAACAATACATTTTCAATACCATTATGCTGTAGGCCCTACCCTAAATCAAAATTATGGTGGAGGTAAGGTGAGCTTAAATGATATAGTGGGAAAGAGTTAAGTGAACTCTACATGGTTGAGTATTTGATATTGGAAGACGATTCAATTATTCCAATTTTATATAGAATTCAATCCAGGACACAGATATAATGCTCTTTTTCTACCTAACAACGTAACCATTTTTAAATATAAGTAAGTAGAACTTGTAATTATTTTTAAATGTAAGTAAACTGTACTTAGAATATTACAAGTTTTAACAAACTTGACAATCCTTCTGTAGTAAGTTCCCATTGCAACATTTCAAACAACAATGGTGATGATGATAGGGACAGAATTTTTATGCACTAAAATATATATATAATAAGAAAACAGAATGTCAGTACTAGGTTGTGCATAGAAATTGTTGCCGTAAACAAATGTCACATCGATATTAAATCCTTGTCTCTCTTTCTATTTCAGAATATAGAAATAAAAGTTTTGATTCCCGTTTTGAGGTCAGACGGTTCCCTTTCAGATGAGATTTGCTTCTGCTTTGGAGAACATTAATAACAATATTAAAACAGTAGTAGAATTATCGGAGTTTTCTAGTGTGGATTTTGTTGTTGTTGATAATGATAATAATTCCACAAAAAAAAAGATAAATTTATGAGAAAACCGATATATTACACGATATATTGAATCAAAATTTCGATACTGATATATCTATATATCGAAACGAAAATATCGGTATTTCGTAAAAACCGATATTATCATTCCCATCTCTACTGATTTACAAATGACAAATATGAATTACATCTGACCTTTTTTGAAATTCACTTAAGATTAATCTGAAATAAAATTGATATTTTCTGAATTTCAGCTAGACAAACTACAGGGTGTTTAAAAAATACGGGGCATAATTTCAGGTATGTATTTCCCACATGTAGACAATCAAAATAGTTCATTACAACATGTGTCCGGAAATGCTTTATTTCCGAGTTATGGCCTTCACAACATTGAAATTCACCGGAACGTTTTTCTTTCCGCAGGTCGTTGTCATTACAGAAGATGTTCAAAATGTCACCTCCTGCTTGAATACAGACCTCACATTGATGTCTCATTGACCTGCGTACACGATCCCAAACTCCAGGAGTATTGCGTATGTCCTCAGAACATGCCACAATTCGATTCCGAAGGGATTCCAAATCAGGCACCGGAGACGAATAAACCAATGATTTTAAATGGCCCCACAAGTAGAAATCGAGAGGGTTCAGATCAGGTGAGCGTGGAGGCCAAGCAACTGGGCCACCTCTACCTATCCATCGATCAGGAAACCTTCGATCCAAGTACCGGCGAGCCGTACGACTGAAGTGTGCAGGAGCGCCATCATGCAAGAAGTGAATGTGTTGACGATTGATCAGTGGAGTGTCTTCTAAAACATGAGGTATGGTCCCGGTGAATTTCAATGTTGTGAAGGCCATAACTCGGAAATAAAGCATTTCCGGACACATGCTGTAATGAACTATTTTGATTGCCTACATGTGGGAAATACATACCTGAAATTATGCCCCGTATTTTTGAAACACCTGTAAAGTCAATGTTAGCTGTTCAACTCGAGTTTGCGAATAATAAAAAAATCTGCACTATGGGAATACTCTATTAGGAAGATCTCTGCAACGTTAGGTAGACAGACACCTTTGACAAACGACGATACTCTTATGGTCAAATATTCATAAATGTTGATGATAATGATTACTTTAATTACGACACGGTTGGCAACCCTGTTGTGCAATAGGAATTTCTTATTACAAAATATTTTCTTATTCATTATAGTCAATGAGACGCGAGCTCTGCCAATAGCTGGCGGTATGCGAAGCCACGTGATCTCGCGGACCCAATGAGAGCAAGTTGCCAGAAACTCAACACTGCGGTCGAGAAGCAAACGCGCTAAAAATAACGGCGGCGTCGCGTCGGATCACGGGCACGGCACGCCTCTCCGCCCCCCGACGACACCACCTTCCTTGTAATGAAGTGTGAATTCAGAATTATCACAGATTTTTAGTTCCACGACAAGAGGACGTGCTCGAGGACTGCAGGAGGACCGCAGCATCCAGGTACGCGCAGATCATCATCTCAATGTCAGCACTGAAATGCCACTCAGTCCCGTGAAGTGAAGTATTTATGTTTTTACAACACACATGTCACTTTAGTAGCGTTTGATGCCACATGGTTCCAGGCTATAATAAGTTTTCTGTTAATAGATATTTCACGCCGGCTTGTTTGTATACAATGACTAAAGGCGCCGAGTTTTAATTTTGCGTGCTTTGAATCTTGTTTAGAACACGAATCACTGTCAGCTGTCAATGTGTCATCGTGCTCACCGCATGCTATGCGAGTCCCACCATATGTTCACATAGTGTATGTATGTGTATGTATTTATTCACACTGCAATGGGTATATACCCGGTGGCAGTGGTAAATAATTACACTCAATAATAATAAACTTATTAATTAAAAATACAATTAATAATAATACTAATAATTAATACTAACAATAATAATAATAATAATAATAATAATAATAATAATAATAATAATAATAGGGAATATCCTAAATTAAATGAAGCACGATCACTTAAAATAACATTTAAAATAATTCTAATTTGTATCTTAAACCCAAGTTCGAACTAAAACCCACGAGTATGATATGTTCATATCTGCACAAGTACCTTTCAACACTACACTCATTTCGCTGTCAACTCACTCACTGCACTGGAACTACGACACATTTCACTGATTCTATCCTGATTTCACTAACACTTCAAAAACATTTCACTGTTCAAATACTTTGCACTGCCACTATAAACTATAAAGCTTCACTGACAGGAACACGTTTCACTCATACAACACACTTCACTGACACAACACACTTCACTGACACAACATAATTCTTCACTGATACAACACTTCAATAATAAAATATCATTTACACCCTTTAAATACTGTGTATAATTACCGTCTATTAGTAAAGTCCTTAAGCCTATTTTTAAATAAATTTTTGGTTGTTGGTAAAGCCTTTAGTAAGTCTGCAGGTAAAGCATTCCAGTCCCTGATAGTACGATTGAGAAAAGAAAACTTTCCAATGTCCGTCCTCTGTCTTCTTTCCCTCAATTTATATAGTGGTCGGCTCAATTTATATGAGTGGTCGAGTATACAAACAAGCAAAGTATTTTAGGATGAATGTTGCTATGGGTATGTAAAACCGCCGATAAATATTTTTGCAACAAATGAAGAATTCTGATAAGCGAACTTATATTTTACAGTGTGAATTCTGATAATGTAGCCTCATTACCAATAGACCAGCCATCGGTCGAAAAATGGGGACTAAGACATAACATTGTAATACTAAATGAAGAGTCCACTGCAAGAATGATGGATGTTATTTGGAATACATTTTTCAGGAGAAGCAATGGAAAGTTAGAAATGCATAGCGCTCAAAGCTTAACTGTGATTTTCCGATCATTACTGGACTATGACTATCAGTGTTAATGCCATATAATTCTGTATGTACATTCTATATGTCTTAAGCTATGCATTTACAGTCTTGGTTCATTTTCGACAAGAAAGTGACATCCATCATTCTTGCAGTGGACTCTTCAAGCCTAAATCACCATATTAATAATGTAAGACAGCCATTCCATTTGTCTCTGATGTTACATTTTACTATTTTCTAACTCTATATATTGAAAATGAAATGACTTTTGTCAACTTTCATTATTAAAATCAATTTAGAAGATCAGTATTAATTTACAGAAAAAAAATTGTCGAATAAAATATTATTATTGCAGAAAATAATGAAACGGTTCCGTCACGGATGTTACAAGCTTTGTAAACTCACTTCACACCTTATTAACAAAAGGTGTAAAACACAGGTCTCTGTCTCAAGCAAAAAAGAGATTCATTCTCATGGTGTCCATGTGGAAGCTATGCAAATCTCATGGCATTCAATTGGTTCACAAAATCATAATCGGTAATATTTTATAGCTGTTTCTTCCATGTCACGGATGTTACAGATGAGTTAATGTCATTCATTCATTCATTCATTCATTCATTCATTCATTCATTATCTTCCATAGATCTTACATGAGCAATGAAGCTTTAAGATGTGGAACAAGTCAAAATTTTACAATATTACAATTACATTTTTACAAATTTTTACAATATTTTACAATTTTTACAGTTTTACAATGTAGTAATTTTCTACAATGATGAGGTGAGGTCCGAGGATTCGCCAAAAGATTACCCGGCAACAACTTTGACATTTCTAAGTCAAAATATTCACTTGAACTGTAAGATTAATTCTTATTAACTCAACCTACTTAAATAAATGACAGAAAGAATATAGTACAGAGTAAAAGGTCCCTTGATCCTGGAGCTCTGGCATTAACAATGAAGACTCTGAAAATATTTCTTCAACAAAAACTTCTTGAAAAACATACTCGTACATTAACAGCTGATCCCTCTATGAGTAAGTGCTGCAAACTTTAGGGAAACAAAAAGTACCCATTACCCAGCCAAGACCACTTATATTCAATGCCCATAAAACTTATAAAATATTTTCTTTTTGAAAATAAAAGATTAGAATATTTAAATGTAGAGTCTTATCTAAGTCTTAAACTAATACTTACTTACTTACTTACAAATGGCTTTTAAGGAACCCGAAGGTTCATTGCCGCCCTCACATAAGCCCGCCAGCGGTCCCTATCCTGTGCAAGATTAATCCAGTCTCTATCATCATACCCCACCTCCCTCAAATCAATTTTAATACTATCCTCCCATCTACGTCTCGGCCTCCCTAAAGGTCTTTTTCCCTCCGGTCTCCCAACTAACACTCTATATGCATTTCTGGATTCGCCCATACGTGCTACATGCCCTGCCCATCTCAAACGTCTGGATTTAATGTTCCTAATTATGTCAGGTGAAGAATACAATGCGTGCAGTTCTGTGTTGTGTAACTTTCTCCATTCTCCTGTAACTTCATCCCGCTTAGCCCCAAATATTTTCCTTAGCACCTTATTCTCAAACACCCTGAACCTATGTTCCTCTCTCAGAGTGAGAGTCCAAGTTTCACAACCATACAGAAGAACCGGTAATATAACTGTTTTATAAATTCTAACTTTCAGATTTTTCGACAGCAGACTGGATGATAAGTCTTAAACTTATAATAAACAAATTTAATATTCGTGAAAAAAGACTTTTTCATTGGAATTCCCAGTTTGTCTATAATAGCTGAAGACGATTATTATTATTATTATTATTATTATTATTATTATTATTATTATTATTATTATCATCAAATTTTAGATGGGACTAATTATATAAAACGCCAGGCTGGAAATAATAACAACAATAAAAATCGTAGTTTTGAACTGCGCAGTATAACTGCGCGATAACAACAATGGTCAGGGTTGCCAACTTGGTGAGTTAGTAGTCTATCTATAGAGAGTTTAATTTTTGAAGTCTGGTGACAGAGTACTTCGCTGGCATATTCAGTCGTGCCAAGAAATGTCAAGAAGATAGCTCGCAGGTGGATAACGCCATAACAACAAACAATATTATTATTTATTATCCAATTTAATACACTCTATTTCACCCTGAGGTATATTAGGGTTATAGTTGGCATCAAAATACATATTTTATAACCAATAAACAATAGTAAAGTTATAATATAAAATAGTGGTCACAGTTACAATTCACATGAATTATATAAGAATGCATCTTAATGAAAGAATGGATCCTGTTAAAGATTAATGAGATGCTTGAGGAATAATCAATGCAAAAGATATACAAGAATGTCTAACCGCTTCAGAGTAAATACAAGACCTTAAAAATATTATCAATAGTAGATTAATATAACAAAGTTTGAATTTCACTTTCAAATTAATACTTAATTCATGAACAATGGAACAGTTAAGAGTAATAAAGGGATATTACAAGCAATGATTTACGGTTACAAGTTACATACGTGATTCAGGAACAAGTACAATAATTAAAATAATAAGACAAGTAATGACTTACAACTAACGAATAACGAAATTCTTGAAGGGCAATATATGATCGTAGGGGCAAAACAAAATATAACAACAAATAATAAGAAGTTGTAAGATACTGATGACCAGGGAACGGATTTATATGGACTAAAAATATATGAAATATGTAAATATATATGTAGTTATTTTTACCAAAATATGGAATTAAATATGGATTTTTACCAAAATATGGAATTAAATATGGACTTAAAATTATAAAAAAATGACTATGTACGTTAAATATTGGTACATTTTAATCAAACTAAACAAAAAATATAATGGACGTACCTTATCTTCCAATGTAGTTTCAACAAAACACAATTTTTATTGTCTGTTACCATAACAATAGGTTACAAACATTTCTTTCAAGTGCTGAAAAGTGAATCTTCTTCTATTGTCTCTGAGGATAGATTTATACTGACTAAAAGAGCGTTCGACGTCACAAGAAGTAACTGGTACATAATTCAATTTCACAATGTCTGCTGGGGATAAGTCCAAGTTAATCTTCACTGTTGATTCACCACTCATCACAGCAACAACCTTTTGTAGTTCTTCATATCCAGGGTTTTTTGAAAGTACAGTGTCCACCTTAGCTCTTACTGCATCTGCAACTTTACCTCTACCACGATTCAGTTGTTCCACAGTACTATTTATAATTTCAAAACTTTCAGATAGTGAAAGGTGCCTATTTTGGAGACTTTTGAGCGTTTTTATGATGCATGAAAATGTATGCTGAATGTGAGCTAAGTCATTCTTCACACTTATGTCACAGGTAACTGTTTTCGCAGTATCAATTGAGACTGCATCTTCAGAGTCCAATGCAAGGAGAACATTGTTAATAGAGTCTATATGTTCGGCATAATATTCAACTGCTTCTAGCCATGTACCCCATCTAGTTAAAATTGGCTTTGGTGGCAATGGAATTTCAGGGTACATTTCTTTCAACACGTTAACTCTACTGGGAGCTTTGAGAAATACTTTTTTCACTGATGAAATCAACAAATCTACTTTAGGGAAATTGTCTCTGACCACTTCTGCCACACGATGAAATGCATGCGCCACACAAGTAAAATGAGTCAATTTAGGATATACAACAGATAATGCTTGTCCAGCTTTGACCATATAAGGGGCAGCATCGCTAATAAAGAATAACACATTATCGTACATAATACCCTTTGGCCACAGGATACCCATAGCTTCGTTGAACAGTTTAACTATAGTTTTGTTATTGCACTTTTCTAGAACATCACAATGTAAAAGAATTCGTTCAGAATATTGTTCACTTAACAAACCGATAACTACATTACCAACAAGTCTACCTTCTTTGTCGGGAGTCTCATCAATGGAAACCCAAATTGAACTATCTTTAATTTCATCTCTTATCTTCTGTATTGTCTCATCGTAGATGGATGGAGCATACGTCTTCCTAAGTGTTGACTCATCCGGGATTGTATGTTGAGTATATTTTTCAAGGAATTCCCTGAAGACCTTATTCTTTAGTTTGTAGAGAGGAATATCAGCAGAGATGAGAGAACGGCACAGGTCGATGTTAAACTCAGATCTTACATTCGATGTTGTTGGTTGTGTTAAAAACAATTGTCTCTGCTTGGAATTTAGTTGTTTGTTGGCCTGATGTTTACTAGTTGTAATGTGTTGTTGCACCAGGAACTTTTGTGTAGATGATACTGCACACTGACACAAATTACAAAATAATATTTTATTGTCAGTTGATAAACCATCTTCTTTAAATTCTGAAATGTAACTTGTTAGTTTTGATTTTAAATTGACTGAATGACGTACTTTTGGCATATTTACCGTCTTTATAGTATGATTTACAAAACTGAACCTATGTGTACTCTGACTGGCATTTAACTGTTGAGCTGCACAACTGAAGTCTGTTAAAAATTTTAAATTAAATTAATACAGTTTTGTAACTTACTTTCCCATTGTTGATAGGACTGCTAATTTTCAAATAACTCTGATGTTAAAGGGATTACTGAACATGTGTTTAAATCTCTATTGTTGAAATGTATTTTTAAAAGTTAATGGAATTTTGTTTTGTTTTATTGTTAAACCTAATATAATATGGACTGTTTTATATGAAATATGGAAAATATATGGAAATTAACGAAAATATGTACTAAACTCTAAAATATGGAAAAATATGGAAAATAAAAGTAGGATTTTTCAACCCTACACATTGTGAAACATAAAGATAATGCAAAATATAAATTATATTAGCTTTATAAGTAAATATGTATTTACATATAAATCCTTTCCCTGCTGATGACTCTAGATAATTTTTCACATTACCGGTACTTTTACATAATTCTGTTATAACCGTTTATATTACTTTTAATTTATAATTGAGACATTTCCTGACGCACGTTACGTCGTTTTTTCGTTTCCAGCATAATTATATTGGATTCTTAATAACGCATCCCTTCTGATAAAATATTTTTCTACAACATAGAAACATTTGAATGTCGTTCTACGCAACACTGTTATACGAGAGCTAAAATGTTTGATGTTTTGTTTCAAATTTAAGATTTTACAATCAAGTTTTTGTTCCAGAGAAAGCCTCAATTCTATCAAATAACTTATACAATGTAAATTTTTATGAATACTTAAACTTATTCTAGAAGGGCTTATTTTATTTATAACGGAAAAAATTGTTTTATTGCTGCATGCATTGCTTTAGTAGGACTATTGTACCAAATTGTTTAGGATTGTACACCAGAAAAACCCCTGCCGTTTTCAAGATATAATTTAAGTGCTCGTTTAATGGTAGCGGGATAGGATTTTCCATGCGGAAGGCTGGAGTCCAAAGCACACTGAGTTCAACGTACTTTTTATAGGAAAAGACAATGTTGGTTATGTTTTTTTCGAAGTTCTCCCGTTTTCCCACCAATTTTTCATGATCACAGATCTGTGACGTAGGCCTATTATCCGTCACGTAGCATGGGAATGACAGGAACCTTAAAGAATTTAGTATTCTGTGTATTTATTTGGAGATTTTGTTTATTTTTAATATGCATGTCTGTTTTTTGTGGTACATGGCTATTTTATACTTCATTATTTCGACGCATTTTCGGACTCAAGACTCAATATTTCCATTTAAATGCGCCTTCATCTCAAATGTGAAAGCATCACCTTTCCGGGCTGAAGATCGGGGTGCAAATACTGCCTAGTGCAAATGAAAATTTTCGTGGATATAGTCGGAGGTTCTCCTGATTCCTGGGTTTTCATTCCACCATTTTATCATCATTTTGTCATTATCACGAAATATCTGGCCTTATCAGCATTGGGCTATGTCCTTCAGTGCAGAACTCAGCATTAAAACACAGAAAGCTTAGAAATAATAGCCTATATCAGGCCTGAACAAACAGCTCTCAACGATATAGGTAGAGGAGAGGGAAACGACCACTCAGTTATCTAGTGGAGTGCAGTGTGTAGGCCTATTCTCAGTAACTGTTTCACGTTGCTTACCTACTGCTACAGTACAGTATGGAGGAATCTAAAAGACGGAACATAACATTTAACATTTACAACTCGAACTTATTGATCTTCAGTGTGACCTAAAGGCTAAAAGATCGTTTGAATAATACTTCTAGCCTGGTTGAGTTTTACAAGACTAAACATTAGCAATAATATCCACGACTACACAGGCTGGCTGTGAAAATGATTTCTATGTTTGGCTCAACATTTATATTTGTGAGCAACTGTTTTCTATAACCAACTTTAATAAAGGCAGACATCGAACATCTAACTGAAGTTTCATTACGACCAGTAGGCTACTGTTCCTTTCAACTGCCAACAGCATAAAACCTCGTTTTCATGTACTGATAAATAAAAATATAACAAACTGATATTGTATATTTAAGTAGCTATAGAATTCCTATTATTTCTGTAAAACAAATATTTCTTTATTAATTAATAATAGTCCAAGATAGTTTTGCAAACACTGAACGGGAATTCATTTCATAAACACTCTTACTAGTACTGTATTTCCTTTTGTGTATATTTGTACGAGATCACCCCTTCCAGTCCACCCTTATACAGAGCGCAGCTAATACCTGCATTCCGCTCATGTCCTGTGAGCTGGCTCGGAGAGCGCAAACCTTGTGCAGGCCTGGCCTAGTTCGAAAGTCACGTATATTTTCTGCTACAGCTCAATGGAAAACGCTCGGTCACGTCAAACAGCATATTTTAAAATACATTTTTTTTTTTCACAAAAACCATCTATTCTTGATATCATTGTTGTGCGAATTGTGACGTCATCGGAAACATTTTTAAATGACATTCTGTATTTTTCTGTATACTATCTGAAAGATTTTATTAATCTCCACAAGCTATAAATTGTTTTATGCTCGACCATGCCGAAATGTAGTAATTATACACCTGGTAGGAGACCTTTAATGCATGTCATTAAAGTACACCTACTCATTAAAGGTCAGGTCTTTCAGCCAATGACGACTCAGGTTACAACTGTTCAGCCAATGACAGGTCAGCTTTCTACCGTTATAAAACCGCAAGTATCGATTATTCTCGGATATGCAATCGAAAGAGAATTAGCGAAAAGTCACGGAGGCTGGAAATCCAATACTGTCGCAGAAGGTTATGTTCTGTTACTATAATAATTAGCGTTAATTGTAAATAATATTCAAATAAATTCAATTTGTCATCTCGTTTTTCAATGTCTAATTTATTTTTAATGTTATCTCTGTAGGTTCTTATGGCCTAGCAAGGTCAATGTGAACATCTCTTCCTCGGAAAAAATCAATACTTTCGCGTCTGCGCACATCTCACAACATACGGGACATTGGCCAAGGTCAGATACAAAGAAAATTAATAATATCAAGTTAGAAATATGGTCGAGCATAAAAAGTCGTATGAAACTCGCCTATAATGATAATTAAGAAGCTCGTATGAAAATTATGAAACTCGCTTGCGCTCGTTTCATAAATATCCATACTCGCTTCTTAATTACCTTCATTATAGGCTCGTTGCATAATGTACTATTATACAACAAACGTTGCTATAGTAACAATATAAATAGTTGGATTTCCTGGTGTTATGGAAGCAGTTTATCCTTAGAAATTAACAGAAAATAACGATGTCATCAAGTAAGAGAATTGAGATTTTAATGATGATTGGATATGATGACAGGAGACGTACACAAGATGAAGTATGTGCACTTTCCAATAAAACACATCAAAATCGACCTCCTATTTTATCAGTCTATTGTGAGTAGAATACATTAATACAAAACAAATTCAATGAAAATGGATGTGGGAGATGTCCAAAGATCTAGTAGACTATCGTAAACTACTGAAGAATTGGAGCTAGACTTTTTGATAACAGTGAAAGATATTCACATTCTTCAATTACTGAATTACAATCTACATTATGTATCGAGAACAACCATCTGGAGACTGCTGCGTTGCAATAAATATCATCCTTGCAAGAGCTAATGGAAGGTGACTGAGACAGAAGATTATTTATTCTGAGGCAATGACCAACCTCGGCGATAGAAACCCCAAATTCGTATCAAGCTTTCTTTTCTCTGATGAATCTACATTTTGTCTCAATGGAGAAGTGAACAGACAAAATTGCAGGTACTGGTTGATAGAAACTTGCACGCAATTTCTCCAGAAGGTAAATGTGTGGGTAGGGATTCTAGGATGGAGAGTTGTGGGCTACTACTTTTTTGATGATACACTTAATGAGGGAGATGGGCAGGGGATGTAGCACATATGAGCGAATCCAGAAATGCATATAGTGTTAATTGGGAGGCCGGAGGAAAAAAGACCATTGGGGAGGCCGAGACGTAGATGGGAGGATAGTATTAAAATGGATTTGAGGGAGGTGGGATATGATGGTAGAGACTGCATTAATCTTGCTCAGGATAGGGACGAATGGCGGGCATATGTCAGGGCGGAAATGAACCCCCGGGTTCCTTAAAAGCCGTAAGTAAGTAAGTAAGTAAGTAAGTAAGTAAGTAAGTAAGTAAGTAAGTAATAAGTAAGTAAGTACCACTTAATGAGGACAGGTATTTAGAATTTTTGCGTGAAGAGTTAATACCAGCCCTTGCCGTTCTTCACCCAAATCTCTAGGAACTTAAACAGCACCTATTTACTTACTTACTGGTTTTTAAGGAACCCGGAGGTTCATTGCCGCCTTCACATAAGCCCGCCATTGGTCCCTATCCTGAGCAAGATTAATCCAGTCTCTACCATCATATCCCACTTCCCTCAAATCCATTTTAATATTATCTTTCCATCTACGTCTCGGCCTCCCCAAAGGTATTTTTCTCTCCGGCTTCCAACTAACACTCTATATGCATTTCTGGATTCGCCCATACGTGCTACATGCCCTGCCCATCTCAAACGTCTGGATTTAATGTTCCTAATTATGTCAGGTGAAGAATACAATGCGTGCAGTTCTGTGTTGTGTAACTTTCTCCATTCTCCTGTAACTTCATCCCTCTTAGCCCCAAATATTTTCCTAAGCACCTTATTCTCAAACACCCTTAACCTATGTTTCTCTCTCAAAGTGACAGTCCAAGTTTCACAACCATACAGAACAACCGGTAATATAACTGTTTTATAAATTCTAACTTTCAGATTTTTTGACAGCAGGCTGGATGACAAAAGCTTCTCAACCGAATAATAACAGGCATTTACCATATTTATTCTGTGTTTAATTTCCTCCCGAGTGTCATTTATATTTGTTACTGTTAAACAGCACTACATTCAGTAATATTTAATAAACGCACCCTACATGATGCAAAGTATAGAACAGATGTGCAATTACTGCGGTTGGAAGTATTCATAGAAAGATCCAGAACACATAGAGAGCTTGTGTGTTTAATTGTAGCTAATCTCTCCTCCGCAGCTCACTAACTTCGTAATCGACTGTGACTCAAATTCCCAACAGACCAATTCGTCAGTGTAGTTTTCTAACAACATCCTTGGAATCGAACTGTAGCATGCCAAAATAAATCTACACGTAAACAATAAAACTCCTCCGCCCGCCTTGCATGCTAGGTGAACGTGGCTGCCCTTCCGCCTCAGTAATAACCCCGACTAGTCGTGATGGGATTTGTGTGGGACAAAACAGACTTGTGGAGGATTTTTTTATCGGGGTACTTCCATTTCCTTATTTAATTCCACCAACATTCTTCACCTCCCCCTCATTTCGTTCATAATCTGCAATACTTTTTTTTTTTAATGAAACAGGACTTTTCTCAAGTAATAATGTCACAGTTATCTGAAGAGCTTGTTATTAAAGTTGGACGAGAGGTAAAAAAACTTGATCCACAATACTATTATCAATGTGATGCTGAAAATTTTTAAGATCATTCTTATAGGCCATATAAACATTTCTGCATAATTACCGTTGCTTACGAGATTGGCGCATAGCACGATCGAGAGTAGGTCTCTGAGAGTCATGACAATTTCTGCCGTTAGGTTCGCCTCGCTGCACTAAGAAATGATGAATAGTTCCATTACTAAGCGTTGTGTATCGTGAAAATAGTTTGATTAATTGTACATTATTGATCGAGTACGAAAATTATAAATATGCCAAGCATATTACAGTCTTATTTGAGATTTATTGATGACTTGTTAAATATCAGTATGCAGATTTTCAGCGTCATTTAATGGAATTTACAATTTTGTTTCCTGAAAGTCTGAATTTGTTGAATTAAAATTTTGCTTCCAAACTACATTGTTCATCTGGTTCATTTACTTTGGCAAGTTGATTGTTTTCAGTTCCGTGTTTTTCCTCCAGATTTCGTTCCCTCTAATTTGTTATAATTGCTGAAAGTGAACTACCGGTTTCTGTTACTTTCAGACATTATTATTATTATTATTAATTATTATTATTATTCTTATTATCATCATCATCATGGAGTTGTCTGTTTTTGAACCCAAAGGAAGCCATTTTTAAATTGAAACTGTTACTTTTGAAACCAAATAATATTATCTCAATATCAATGAATTAATACGAATAATTGAAACACTTTTGCCCTTGTAACGTAGCACAATATTTTATTTCATACCATGTTGAATTTCCTTGTTTTCATTTAAATAACAGTGAAGACATGCGCAGTTCAGGGCCCACCATTCAAACAGTCGACATCATTGTTGGAAGAATCGATACCATTCAACAATCAACAATCAGTTGATAGACGAAATAATCATGGAGGGAGATTCAGATGTAGATGTTCCACAAACTATTTGATAAATTAATAATTTAAACAAGCAATTGGAAAATTAATCTCTATCAAATCAGAATTAAGATAGGCCTATAAAAAGGAATAGGGCCTATTTTGTTCTTGGGAAAAAATGAACAACGTGAAGCAACTGAACCAAGATGTTTTATTATCCTACGAGTATAATGGTGGATTCGGTAAGTGAAGAAACATATATTTGCAGTTATGTATTACGACTATTACAAACCGGTATCTAGGCCTACGCTAGCTAATTAGATGTTATAGTTCATTTCGCATTAATAAATGTGTTATTTTGTATGTAAAATACGTGTAACATCGAAATTGCTTGACGCTCGTTATGGGGTCTTGTCGACAACAGATCACTAGGACACTTCTCAACACAACTAGACATAGACAATATAATAGACTTGCCTACACAATGCGTTGTAACCATCAGGTACGCATTTAAGTAACAGTATTTTAAATTCATTGAAAAGGTTTGAGATGGTAGTCTACGTTTTTATGTTGGTAGAATTTGGGTAGCGCAAGTAATTGCAATACCTAGCGTAAAGTTCCATTTTTCGCATTCTTTTGAAGAACGTAAGTAATATTAGATTCGAATGAAATAAAAATAATTTTACATAAGCCTACCAGAAATTGTTCAATAAAATCCTAAAATTTTTACATGTCAACAAGTGAAATACGTAGGTGCCTACCGGTATAATGGACCAGAACTTATATTGGGAAAACATATAGATTACCTTTGCTCTAAAAAGAAAATAATACATAGGCCTAAATTTTACCAGCTACGATCCCTTCAGGCATGTAATATAACGCGGCCTATTTATTTCGCTTCAGTCCAGTCGGTTATTGAGTATGGAATAATAGGTTGGGAAGGTATAACAAAATCTATTCTGTTCCCCCTGAACCAAGTAAATAAGAGAACAATTAAAATTTGTTTAAACAAGCATTTAATTTATCCAACAAATATTATATATATATATATATATATATATATATATATATATATATATATTAAAAGGTTATCCATTTTGACGTCGCCATAACCTTTTTAAGAATTACGATATACACAAAACAAGAAGACACTTATATTCATAAAGATATGGAGTTTATTGGATTCTGTTTAAACGTTGAATACGTCTGTCATTTTGTTCTTCAACAAGCAACAATCTTTCTTCTATGTTGTGAACAGCATTTACTAATAGATCTGGTGAAATATCTTCAATTTGTTGCGAAATTACATATTTCAGTTCGTCGGTAGTCGTAGGATTAGTTATAAAGAACTCGGTATTTCAAATAACCCCATAGCCAAAAATCTGCTAGATTGATATCAGGAGAACGCGCTGGCCAAGTGCAGGTAAATTATGTTTTCTTCTGAATTTTCGTATGCCGTTTGTTAAACTTCTTTTACATTCATAATAACACTGAACAAGACTAATTCGTTCTTGTAAAGTCAAAATCATTTTAAAACACAGTCAATGATAATGATTTAAGAATTCAATAAGAAGTGAATTTATTTTGACACATTATAAACAAACCCTGTTACCATATTAACCTAAACAAATGAGTGTGATAAATGAACAAATTCCGTTGTTCGGTACATACAAATGTGTTACGATTTTGTGTATACGTTAATTAAAAAAAAAATGTTATATCTATTTCAAAATGTAACTTATTTTTGAAAAACCCTGTACATTAAAATGAATAAAATTAAGTTTACTCAGTATGAAATAATAGGCCATACTTAAAGGTTTCGAAGTTTCAGAGATTAAAAAAATTACGAATGCATATCACTTATTAATATATTACCAGAAAAACAAAATCAAGCACTCGTCAAAATAATGATTACGCTTAATTCCATATGAACACAGTCTAGTATATACAGTCACGAAGCTTGAGTTGTGAGGGTGCTAGGAACAATAGACTGTGCCGGTACTATTTCGCATTGTCTGTAATGGGGCGATATTAGCGATGCTAGTGATTAGCAACTATCTATGGATGCATAATTACTACGTATTGGGCTTCGTGACTGTATATACTAGACTATAGTATGAAGATTGCTATTTCGCTCCCACTAATTGAACATAGGCATATTTAGGCCCAAGACTATAGAATTCCTTTATTAATAAAACAATTATCCTCACCTGACACTAATGAATGTTTCTGGGGTAGAAAAGAAGTGCACAAATTATTTTTGTTGTAAACTTTTCTCTAACAGAAAAATGGACTCTTAAGAATATTGCCTTCATTTTTATATTTCAATTAACCTTATTTCATTCTGTAACGCACATTGTTAATATTTTTATATTATCTTTTTATTTTTGATTTTTCAAGAACTCTCCGAACACAAGCTTTGGTTTTTTTTTCGGGAGTAAGCTAATTAAAAATTATATGATTTAAATATTTTGTAACACAGCTCAATAAATTATAATTTAAAGTACACTCTGGAGGTAATACGGGTTTCCGATGCTGATATAGTTTTAAGGGTTTGGGACTCCGAACTCCGGGCTTATCAATTGCATCCGAATTGGCTCCGAAAATAAAATATTATGTCCTGACTGGCCTCAAAAATCGTTTTGCATTGACTCCCAATAAAAGCAAATCCTTTACACAGAGACAGCGAGACATGTAAAATGTTTCTATAAAAAGTCACTTACAGTTCGATGGCGCCGTAAAGCGTTTCTATCAAAGACACAGTTAAATGACGCTGCTGTGTCACGTACTGTACATCCATACACTGCGCGGTATGTTGCATTGCGACGAGTTCAACCAGTTCAATTTCATTCGAAGTTGAATTCTCAATTTTATTCCGCTCATCCCAATACTTTTAACTTTATTGATGTTTTAATTTCTATCCAAAATAGCACATAGGCCCACATCAAACTGAACGGTAAGAAGCATCACAGAAAGAAATAACAATTTGAAAAAGTGAAATTCCTTAAAAGTGTTATGGAAGAATATAGAGGACGTGATATTATTCTACGCAGTTTTTATCAAGTTAGTTTTACGTTTTTACCGAAAATATAAAGAAGACGAAGCTAATGACTGAAGTACTCCACAACTGTAAATAACATTTTTAACCAGACCCACGTAATGTAGACTTTGCATCCTGAAAAATATTATTTAAAAATTTTCATACTTTT
>NC_091130.1:153697951-153710451 GCF_040183065.1 Periplaneta americana
AAGCACCTTATTCTCAAACACCCTTAACCTATGTTCCTCTCTCAGAGTGAGAGTCCAAGTTTCACAGCCATACAGAACAACCGGTAATATCACTGTTTTATAAATTCTAACTTTCAGATTTTTGGACAGCAGACTGGATGATAAGAGCTTCTCAACCGAATAATAACACGCATTTCCCATATTTATTCTGCGTTTAATTTCCTCCCGAGTGTCATTTATATTTGTTACTGTTGCTCCAAGATGTTTGAATTTTTCCACTTTTTCGAAGGATAAATCTCCAATTTTTATATTTCCATTTCGTACAATATTCTCGTCACGAGACATAATCATATACTTTGTCTTTTCGGGATTTACTTCCAAACCGATCGCTTTACTTGCTTCAAGTAAAATTTCCGAGTTTTCCCTAATCGTTTGTGGATTTTCTCCTAACATATTCACGTCATCCGCATAGACAAGCAGCTGATGTAACCCGTTCAATTCCAAACCCTGCCTGTTATCCTGAACTTTCCAAATGGCATATTCTAAAGCGAAGTTAAAAAGTAAAGGTGATAGTGCATCTCCCTGCTTTATCCCGCAGTGAATTGGAAAAGCATCAGATAGAAACTGACCTATACGGACTCTGCTGTATGTTTCAATGAGACACATTTTAATTAATCGAACTAGTTTCTTGGGAATACCAAATTCAATAAGAATTTCATATAATACTTCCCTCTTAACCGAGTCATATGCCTTTTTGAAATCTATGAATAACTAATGTACTGTACCCTTATACTCCCATTTTTTCTCAATTATCTACTAAGTTCATTAGATGTTCAAATAAAATTTTTTCAGATTTATTTTCAATGAAGAATACCAGACATTTAGAAAATTATTTGCTTCCATTATAATGAAACATACTCCCTCTGAATGTTTTTTATGCCAAATACTTTTTCTTGAACTTATCTACCTTCAGTTTTTGAGTTTCAACGCGAAAACGCAAGTAACAATGTCAGGACGATCAGTGGGTTTTTCATGTGGGAGTAAAGCTATAGCTTCTTTCCTTAAGAACTGTAATTTTGCGCTCTCTCGAGCCAATACTGAAGAAAATGACGCATATAAATATCTACAGCACACCGCCATTTAGTATATGAAAAAGACCTAACCCCACTTGATTAATAACTATAAAAATATATGCTTTTTAATAACAATATTATCTTACGTAAGTTTTATAGTTATATATACTACATACCCATCACTCAGTAAATTACAGAAATGAAGATCTAATTTCATATATTTTCTACATTTACTTACATAACCCCAAAACGTTTCACTTTCATATCATCAATATAGCATTAATATGTATAATTAATTAAAAATAGTCGCATCATGGCATTAACTATAACAATATTTCATTTCTAATGGTAATAATGTCATCAAACCACCTCAAGTTTTATAGATTTTAATATCCAGTACACAGCTGTACTCAGAAAATTACACACCACAGAATCAGACTTGTAAATTATTTTTAGTAAGCCTTGAAGTTTTTAATAACTAATTGAATTTGAACTCTAAATATGTCAGAAATCCTCCAGATCATGACCTTCGTATAATATTGTTTATTGTAGTGTGTTTGTGTTTTGTTTTGTTTTGAAAAGCCATTATTTCTCAAAACTGACGACAGATGGATTTTTGAAAATAGGGAAATGATGTAGAAAAATTGACATTTCACTGAAAACTACTATTTTTCTGAAAAAAACTTTGGGTTCCAAGCTTCAAAATGAGGGGTCATTTATTAAAATCCGTTCAGCCGTTTTCCCGTAATTTTCATTACCAGTTCAAATTATATATATATATATATATATATATATATATATATATATATATATATATATATATATATATACGATTAGGCATTACGAAGAATCATAACATAGCAATGCAACATAATATGGTACGTGCAAGGTTTCACATTTTCAGCCGTTCTCTTTTTTTTTCTTTTTATTCAACATGCTCTATTGCAGTAATGCAATACTACACGCTTTTGTTGCCAACATTCTTTTTTTTTTCACATTCATTCTGAACTTGAAATCTAATACTAAACTAATTGTAACTAGAGTAGTGTTTTCACTATTTACAATATTTGCACAGTTGTAATAGTTACACCTGGAGTAATGTAATGAAACTTTGCCCACACATTCTCAACAGTCTGTGCATGAAATGTTGCAGAAATTTAAATATATGATTATTATTAAGAAAACTTGACTTTTATGTCGGGTAGTGAAGTTGAGGGGGAAAAGAAACGCACATCATTTAATCACAGGGAGTCTTAACTTCATTTTATACTTTTAGGAAATTTATTATCTTTACGTAAAGCCCAGATAAATGTTTACTGAAAATATAAATTATGTATACTAATAATAAATCTGTAGCCGAAATTTTTCTGGTAATTTTCGATTTTCCAAAAATAATTGGTCCTAACATATATGATTAACCACCCTGAAACCGAAAATAGCTTTTTTGAAATTTTTGTTTGTATGTCTGTCTGTATGTTTGTTACCTTTTCACGCGATAATGGCTGAACGGATTTCGATGAAAATTGGAATATAAATTAAGTTCGTTGTAACTTAGATTTTATGCTATATGGCATTCAAAATACATTATTTAAAAGGGGGGTTATAAGGGGGCCTGAATTAAATAAATCGAAATATCTCGCTTATTATTGGTTTTTGTGAAACATGTTGCATAACAAAAGTTTCTTTAAAAATAATTTGCGATAAGTTATATCCCTTGAAAAATTTTGATAGGACTGATATTTAATGAGATAAATGAGTTTTAAAATTAAAATAACTGCCATCTAAGGCCGTGTAATGCATTAAAAAACAAATGACTTCGTCTATAAGGGGCCTTGAACAGCAACAATCGAAAGCTATGAAAGATAGCCTACAGAGAATGTTTCTGTGTTTGTATGAAGTAATATCGGAAGCTAAATTAACCGATTTGTATAATTAATTATTATTTCACCATTGGAAAGTGTAGTTTCTCTAGATGGACATAATACTATAATGTTATTACAGTAACTTCTGATATATAATATAATTTAATATAATATAATATAATATAATATAATATAATATAATATAATATAATATAATATAATATAATATAATATAATATAATATAATAATATAATATAATATAATATAATATAATATAATATAATATAATATAATATAATATAATATAATTTAAGTTATTTGAAGGGTTCGCAACCCTAGTGGGCCAAGCGCCATTTACTGAATACTGTACGTAGAAAACAAGGGTTAAAATTAAGTTATTACCATAATTCAATAGAAAACTATAACAAATAAAATAAAATATACACATTAAATCTAAATGATGTCAATGTTCATTAAACTATGGGTTGCATGTAATGAAAATTAAGAAACATGTTAAAGGAATTGTCATTGCACCAAATGAGTGGTCTCTGGACCAAAATGATGGCATTTTAATTATTTGGATGCAATATAAATTAAGTAACATATTAAACGATTTATCCTTCTATCAAACACGATTGTTACCTGGATCAAACGTCCTATTTTAATTATGAAATTACTTTATATTTATTTCTAACGGGTGCAGCGGAGCGCACGGGTACGGCTAGTTTTTAAATAAAATCTTTTTCTGAGCATATTTTTCAACGTAAAAATTAAAAACAAGGTAGATTATTTGAGTAATATTTAACTGACGAAAATTTTCAAGAAGAAATGATGAAGATTGTAGGAATCAAAAAACAAAGTAATAGGCTATATCGCTGTAATATTGATTGATTGTACCGGGGGGAACTTAACCTCCCGACAACCTCCGGGTCGATTTGACCTTAATTGCGGTTAGCTTTACCTGATTATATACACAGAGTGAACCATAAGTAATATCATTCATTTTAGGGGGATTATTCTTTGAGATATTTCAAACAAAAAAGTTTAATACAATTTTGCTTACACTGCCTCCGTGGTCTGCTGGTCAGCATGATGGCTTCCCGATCGGGAGATCCCGGGTTCGATTCCCGGTGATTTTTTCTTGAAGAAGAAAAATTGCCTGGATGTCTAGTCTGAAAATTTGTATGAATGTGAGTTTGCCGGGTTGATATTAATAGCCAATCTTCAAAAATAGATCAGGACTGTTGCTGGGCAGTAACCTGAACACAAGTTTCAGCGTCACATTGTTGACAAGTAACTCCATCAGTTAGTATATCCAGAAACCACTAATAGATGTTATGGAGTTAAAAAAGAATTGCTCGTTTTCGCTTACTTTTCGAGATAAAATTGTTTTATATTAAACATTTCATAGCGTGTTTTGGGAAAGCCATTGATTTAATTCCTAATAAGTTACACTTAGTCAATTTAAGACAGCAGTGTATTATGATAAGAAATGATTGAAAAAAAAAATTAGTTTTGTGCTATAAATGTGCAGAACTCTGATTAACAAATTTAACATTTTAAAATTTATTTTCAAAACGAAAAGTTTTATTTGCTCGGAACAAATTTCTGCATATTTAAAGCACAAAACTAAAATTCTTTCAATCATTTATTTTCATAATACATTGCTCTCTTAAATTGACTGAGTGTATTGGGAAATAAATCAATGGCTTTCCCAAAACACGCGTTGAAATGTTTAATATATTTTATCTCGAAAAGTCCTGTATATACAGCCTGGAAGTGAAATAAGCCTGCAGCTCATGTTATATGTAACAAAAAAGTGCCATACATATTGATGGAAAGTTCATAGCTTTCTCAGAAAAGAATGTTTTTTTCCAAACGTTTAACACCCTCTTATTCGGTCACTATTGCGAGTAGGATTGCGATTTTTGTCCATATCGATAGGAAATCTAATAAAGAATCATTTATCCCTCTGGCGTATTTCAATAGCGTGGACGGTTTTCGTGTAAATTTAATTTTAAAAGCGTTAATTTCAAGGGCACCGAACGCTGCGCGGAGATTACAACGTCGCAGCGAGACAAGGAGGCTCGCGTACAGAGCCAGAACTGAGTTCGTTGACCTCTATTACGAGAAGAAAGACGACTTTGTTAGCGGCGATGTTGCCGGACTGCTGAAACTTCCAACTTAATCCTCTAATTAACCGTGCATTTAATCACAAAACGTAATATAGGTTTTCTATTCATTTAGGTGTACCGATCGTCCCGTTCAATCTGCAAGGTTATTTCACTTTCACCCCTTATATAGGGTGATCCACTAAGTTCTCCCATGGTTAAAATGTTAAATGTTATGTTTTATTTAACGACGCTCGCAACTGCAGAGGTTATATCAGCGTCGCAGGATGTGCCGGAATTTTGTCCCGCAGGAGTTCTTTTACATGCCAGTAAATCTACTGACATGAGAATGTCGCATTTAAGCACACTTAAATGCCATCGACCTGGCTCGGGATCGAACCCGCAACCTTGGGCATAGAAGGCCAGCGGTATACCAACTCGCCAACCAGGTCGACTCTCCCCTGGTTTATGGAGATAATTGCTGAGGTTATTTGAAAAAAAAATGTAAATAAATTAAAGGGGTCACAGCCATAATTACGGAGTTTCGGTAATCTGAATAGGCAGAAAAAACTTTTATTTCAGGATTTCACTAACAAAAATGCAAAAAAATAATTAAAATACAAACAATTAATTGTTTATGTATCAGCCTCTTTAATTTATAATGGATTTAAATCACATTTTCGAAAATGCCTCCCCGAATCTCAAGGCAACGTTCCGTACGGGTGTGAACCGCGCGTGTAGCATTTCGCAGCTTCACACGTTTGTTTCTTATTGTCGCCGCGGCATCCAAAACGCGTGTTTGTACATTAACGTGATACATGATGTCTTTCATCCACCCCCAGATGCAACGTGCACGTAGTTATGGCAACAAACATGCCTATAGAGGATTTCACGTTAAGAAAAAAGCATTGGTTTTATGGTCCTTGCCTAGTACATTGTACAAGCTATGTGGTAGGTTGGCGTTTCTATGGTAACTGGTCATTTGATGGAATAGCCCCGTATGCTCAATGCTTTTTTCTTAACATGACATCTTCTATAGCGCTCCATTCACTATGTCGCGTTTCGAAAATGTGTTGTAACTCCGTAATTATGAATGTGATCCCATTAATTTATTTACATTTTTTGTTTGAAATAACCTTAGGAATTATCTCCATAAATTGAGGAAGAACTTCTTGAATCACCCTGTACCAATAAGATTTTAAAAGTACAAGCTACATCACATATTCATTATATGAGGAGTTCAACCGACACCGTGGATCGTGTCCCGGCATAGCTCAGTTGGAAAGAGCGCTCAGCGCGCAGAGCTGAGAGGTCCCGGGTTCCATTCCCGGTGCCGGAACGAATTTTTCTCGAATTAAAGATGATTTAAAACATGAAATTGTACCCAAATTCAAATATTAGCCATCTCTAGATATGTTGTTATGCTAAGGATCTTGGATTTCTTCCATTCTCCTGAGGGCGTCCCAATAGTATTTGGTGAGCTGCGATAGTAAATCAGCATCGATTTTTTTATTGCTGGGCAGTGCTTGTAGCAAATGTTCTTTATCCATGACTGAGTTCTGATTTCTACTGTGGATGCTGGTAGATATTAATTCGATGTAGATGAGAGGCGAGGCAATCATATTGTTCAGTGAAATACAGCGACAGATCTAATATGTCTAGATATAATTATGAGCATTTTATTGAAACATAGAAAATAAAATTAATGGCCACATTTTGTGTTTTCGTACTGTGCAGGCCTGGTGTATTTTTTTTTATTTTATTGGGTTATTTTACGACGCTGTACCAACATCTAGGTTATTTAGCGTCTGAATGAGATGAAGGTGATAATGCCGGTGGAATGAGTCCGGGGTCCAGCACCGAAAGTTACCTAGCATTTTCTCGTATTGGGTTGAGGGAAACCCCCGGAAAAAAACATCAACCAGGTAACTTGCCCCGACCGGGATTCGAACCCGGGCCACTTGGTTTCGCGGCCAGACGCGCTGACCGTTACTCCACAGGTGTGGGCGGCCTGGTGTAAAATAGAGGTTAAAATATTTTAACTTTAAAAAATAATAATATAAATCTAGATTGTAACATTCTTGGTGGATAATTATAGCTCGTAGTTTTGGTATTAGTGAGTCAAAAACAACAACCTTTCATAAAGCTGTAATAAATTGAACCTTGCACTTTTGCACTAGCTGCAAACTTTCTGTTACGCTCCTGCCTTGCTTTACACAGAGATGAAACAGACGCCTCATATAATGAACTTCTAAGTCAATTTTACGGCGTAAATATTCCAGTAATCGCCCCACACTTCAGCGATAATCTCATCTCAATGGACGGAAAGCAGTGTGAAGTGCATGCTTATGGCAGACTACCAAGCAATGAGAGCTAAGCACCTCTTGAGGCTCTGCAGCCCATATGTGGGCCACTGCATTTCTTGGTGCCCATCTGCGGCACATTGTTTCACACTCGAAATCTCTTGGCACTCCAATCTACATTCTGTCGCAACAAAAGAGAGAATGCTGCTTCCAAGTGTGCGTGTTTTTTTATCATTCATTTCTTAAGCTCAGCTGTGCAAGATTTTATGAACTTCGAATGTTTTGCAACATCTAAATCCCTTAGTTCTAGGAACTAAAATACTCGCACTCAAATTAAACTTTCAAAGCATGCTTTTAGTGTTTTGAAATTTTAAGAATGTCATTTAGTAGTTCATACGTTTCTTAGGAAGAGAGGAACGTTTCCATTATTTAATAATAACTAGGGCTAGGATTTTGATGAAATTGTATCTTTTTTCTAGTAAGCCATAAACATTGCTGCTTTAGTATTTATATGTTACTAGTGGCTTGTGCAACAAATACTGCTGCAAACTAAGTTCGTTAGACGTTCAAATAAAAATGTTTCAGATTTATTTTCAATGAAGAATACTTGTCATTTTGAAAGTTATTTGCTTCCATAATAATGAAGCATACTCCCTCTGAATGGATCTTTTAGGCCAAATACTTTTTCTTGAACCTATCCAACTTCAGTTTTTGAGTTTCAACGCGAAAACGCAAGTATCAATGTCAGGACGATAGCAGTAGCTATTCCAGGTCATTGTGGATTGTAAGCAAAAGTTAAAAAAATGTCAGGTTTGCTAAGTTTTCGAACAATAGCATTTTCGTACAGCTGCTGCAAGTAGAGCTTGAAATATAGAGCGTAAAATCATTTTATCCTACTAAGAGATCCTGCTGAAATGATCTGGAGACTACAAAATTTTCTAGGCCTCTTATTGTATCAGTAAGTAATACCTTTTAGTCTTTCCTTAGGAACTGTAATTTTTGCGCTCTCTCGAGCCAATCTGCCATTAAGTATATGAAAAAGACCCAACCCCACTGGGTTAATAAGTATAAAAATATTTGATTTTTTAATAACAATATTATTATCTTACTTAAGTTTTGTAGTTATATATAGCAGCCACTCAGTAAATAATAGAAATGAAGGTCTAAATTAAGATATTCACTACATTTACTTACATAACCACAAAACGTTTCACTTTCATGTCATCAATATAGCATCAATATTATGTACAACTAGCCGTACCCGTGCGCTCCGCTGCACAAGTTAGAAATAAATATAAAGTAATTACATAATTAAAATAGGACGTTTGATTCAGGGAACATTCGTGTTTGATAGAAGGATAAATCGTTTAATATGTTACTTAATTTAAATTGCATCCAAATAATTAAAATGCGATCATTTTGGTCCAGAGACAATCATTTGGTGCAATGACAATTCCTTTAACCTGTTTCTTAATTTTTATTACATGCAACCATAGTTTAATGAAGATTGACATCATTTAGATTTAATGTGTATATTTTATTTTGCTTGTTATAGGTTTCCATTGAATAACTTAATTTTAAACCTTGTTTTCTACGTATTCAGTAAATGGCGCTTGGCCCACTATGGTTGTGAACACTTCAAATAACTTAAATTATATTATATTATATTATATTATATTATATTATATTATATTATATTATATTATATTATATTATATTATATTATATCAGAAGTTACTGTAATAACATTATAGTATTATGTCTATCTAGAGAAACTACACTTTCCAATGGTGAAATAATAATTAATTATACAAATCGGTTAATTTAGCTTCCGATATTACTTCATACAAACACAGAAACATTCTCTGTAGGCTATCTTTCATAGCTTTCGATTGTTGCTGTCCAAGGCCCCTTATAGACGAAGTCATTTGTTTTTTAATTCATTACACGGCCTTAGATGACAGTTATTTTAATTTTAAAACTCATTTATCTCATTAAATATCAGTCCTATCAAAATGTTTTAAGGAGTAAAACTTACCGAAAATTATTTTTAAAGAAACTTTTTTTATGTAACATTTTCCAGAAAAATCAATAATAAGCGAGATATTTCGATTTATTTAATTCAGGCCCCCTTATAACCCCCGTTTTAAATAATGTATTTTGAATGCCATATAGCCTAAAATCTAAGTTACAACGAACATAATTTATATTCCATTTTTCATCGAAATCCGTTCAGCCATTATCGCGTGAAAAGGTAACAAACACACAGACAGACAGACAGACATACAAACAAAAATTTCAAAAAAGCGATTTTCGGTTTCAGGGTGGTTAATTATATATGTTAGGACCAATTATTTTTGGAAAATCGAAAATTACCAGAAAAATTTCGGCTACAGATTTATTATTAGTATACTCGTAGATTAATGAAAAATAGATGCATCATGATATTAACTACAATAATATTTAATTTCTAATGGTAATAATGTCATCAAACCACCTCAAGTTTCGTAGATTTGAATATCCAACACACAGCTGTACTCAGAAAATTATACACTGCAGAATCAGTTTTTAATAACAAATTGAATTGAGCTCTAAATATGTCGGCAATCCTGCAGGTCATGGCCTTCGTCTAATAGCCTATTGTTTATTGTAGTGTGTGTTTTGTTTTGAAATTCAATCAATTCGGCCGTGATTCAATAAAATTAGTTCTCAAAACTGACAACAGATGGATTTTGGAAAATAGGAAAATTATGTAGAAAAATTGACATTTCACTGAAAACTACTACTTTTCCGAAAAACTTTGGATGCCAGGCATTAAAATGAGGGGTCACTCATTAAAATCCGTTCACCCGTTTTCCCGTAATTTATATTACTAGTTCAAATTATATATATATATATATATATATATATATATATATATATATAGATGAGATAAACTGAGTGTTTTAAAACATATTTGTTAGGGCATTTTTTTTGCATTTTTTACCTCTTACAACTCGTAAGAGTATTTTTTGTTTTATTCGGTCATTTTTGGGGTATTTTCATTTAATTCAATAAGAATATCATATAAAACTTCTCTCTTAACCGAGTCATATGCCTTTTTGAAATCTATGAATAACTGATGCACTGTACCCTTATACTCCCACTTTTTCTCCAATATCAAAATACAAAAGATCTGATCAATAGTTGATCTATTACGCCTAAAACCACACTGATGATCCCCAATAATTTCATCTACATATGGAGTTAATCTCCTCAAAAGAATATTCGACAAAATTTTGTTCGTCGTCAACAAAAGTGATATTCCTCGAAAGTTACTACAGTTAGTCTTGTCCCCCTTCTTAGAGATAGGTACGATTATGGACTCCTTCCATTGTTCTGGTACAATTTCCTTTTCCCAAATAGCAAGTACAAGATTATAAATTTCTTTAGATAATGCGCTTCCACCCTCTTGTATTAATTCTGCTGGAATTTGATCAATACCTGGAGACATAATTTTTTCAGATTTTCTATCGCAATTTCGACTTCAGAAAGTGTGGGTTCGAGTATAAATGGCTCAGTAGTTTGTATTTGAATTTCGTACCGATAATTTCTATTTGGCCTATGTATATTTAGTAGTTGCCCAAAATAGTTTTTCCATCTGTTCAGGAATAAATAAATTACGGGAGAAAATATTATCAAATACGTGAGACGAGAGACTGGCGAAAATATGGGTAAAATATGGGAGAACCCACAAAATACGGGAGACCTAGCAATCCAATTTGTGGATGATAGCATCAACAAAGCAATATATATTATTTTGAGAATGCACTGTTAAAATTCAGTCCGAAAGCCCTGTGGAATGCCTCACAAGCACTTGTAGTTCTTTATTTTTATGTTGCCACACACAAAGGCCTAGCATTAAATTTTCCATTTCGCAGTTCGCTTGTTTACTTGGAAAAGCTCGCACGCAGTTGGCCTGTTTACTTACAGTCCGTACGCAGTTTGTAAAATATAATTCATTAATCCTTTCGCGCTCAGTCGTTATCCATCCCATTTATAGTGTAGTACATACAAGGCACGACTCCCAAAATTAGTAAGTATTTCGTCTTCTTCTTGTTCTTCTTGTTCTTCTTCTTCTTCTGTCCTTTTTCATCGCCTAACAGCCTGTTTACAGACTATAGAGTAAGAGTCGAATCATCTTTTTCGAGGTTTTCCCAGGTATCTTTATTCTGCCGGTGAGCTGTTTCTAACAATCTTCACAATTCGTTCTTCTGTCATCCTGGAGATATGATTATTCCTTTCCATCTTCGTTTGGTCATTCCTTCTTTTACCGATTGAATTTTGCACTCCTCTCTAATAGTTTGGATTCTGACATGTTCGAGTCTTGTTTCCCCACTATTTTCTCAAGGTAGGCCTATTCATTCCTGTTGTATTCAAGGTTTGTTCAGTTTTTGTTGTATCTACTCTTGCTTCATATGCATAGGCCAGCCTGCACAAAGTTTGCGCTCTCCGAGCCGGCTCACAGCTCATGAGCGGAATGCAGATATTAGCTGCGCTCTGTATAAGGGTGGACTGGAAGAAGGGGTGATCTCGTACAAAATATACACAAAAGGAAATACAGTACTAGTAAGAGTGTTTATGAAATGAATTCCCGTTCAGTGTTTGCAAAACTATCTTGGACTATTATTAATTAATAAAGAAATATTTGTTTTACAGAAATAATAGAAATTCTATAGCTACTTAAATATACAATATCAGTTTGTTATATTTTTATTTATCAGTACATCAAAACGAGGTTTTATGCTGTTGGCAGCTGAAAGGAACAGTACCCTACTGATCGTAATGAAACATCAGTTACAGATGTTCGATGTCTGCCTGAGCCATTTTCACAGCCAGCCTGTGTAGTCGTGGATATTATTGCTTATGTTTAGTCTTGTAAAACTCAACCAGGCTAGAAGTATTATTCAAACGATCTTTTAGCCTTTAGGTCACATTGAAGATCAATAAGTTCGAGCTGTAAATGTTAAATGTTATGTTCCGTCTTTTAGATTCCTCCATACTGTACTGTAGCAGTAGGTAAGCAACGTGAAACAGTTACTGAGAATAGGCCTACACACTGCACTCCACTAGATAGCTGAGTGGTCGTTTCCCTCTCCTCTACCTACAGCAAGTCTATGTCATTCTGACGT
>NC_091130.1:153715451-153815451 GCF_040183065.1 Periplaneta americana
TACAGGTTCGATTCTGTGGTGTGTAATTTTCTAGGTACAGCTGTGTATTGGATATTAAAAACTACAAAACTTGAGGTGGTTTGATGGCATTATTACCATTAAAAATGAAATATTATTGTAGTTAATGCCATGATGTGACTATTTTTCATTAATTATACATATTAATGCTATATTGATGATATGAAAGTGAAACGTTTTGGGGTAATATAAGTAGATGTAGAGAATAACTTAAATTATACTTTTATTTCTAAATTTTACTGAGTGGCGGCTATATAGTATATATATATATATATATATATATATATATATATATATATATATATATATATATATACTAGTGGCTTGTGCAGCAAATGCTGCTGCAAACTAAGTTCGTTAGACGTTCAAATACAAATTTTTCAGATTTATTTTCAATGAAGAATACTTGTCTTTTTGATAGTTATTTGCTTCCATAATAATGAAACATACTCGCTGTGAGTGGATTTTTTTAGACCAAATACTTTTTCTTGAACCTATCCAACTTCAGTTTTGAGTTTCAACGCGAAAACGCAAGTATCAATGTCAGGACAATAGTAGTAGCTATTTCAGGTCATTGTGGATTGTAGGCAAAAGTTAAAAAAATGTCAGGTTTGCTTAGCTTTCGAACAATAGCATTTTCATATAGCTGCTGCATGTAAAACTTCAAATGTAGAGCGTAAAATCATTTTATCCTACTAAGAGATCTTGCTGAAATGATCTGGAGACTACAACATTTTCTAGGCCTCTTATTTTATCAGTAATTAATACCTTTTTATCTTTTCTTAGGAACTGTAATTTTTGCGCTCTCTCGAGCCAATACTGAAGACAATGGCACATATCAATATCTACACTACACCGCCATTAAGTATATGAAAAAGACCCAACCCCACTGGGTTAATAAGTATAAAAATATTTGATTTTTAATAACAATATTATTATCTTACTTAAGTTTTGTAGTTATATATAGCAGTCACTCAGTAAATTTTAGAAATGAAGATCTAAATTGAGATATTCTCTACATTTACTTAGATAACCTCAAAACGTTTCACTTTCATGTCATCAATATAGCATCAATATTATGTACAATTAATGAAAAATAGAGGCATCATGATAGTAACTAAAATAATATTTAATTTCTAATGGTAATAATGTCGTCAAACCACCTCAAGTTTCGTAGATTTGAATATCCAATACACAGCTGTACTCGGAAAATTATACACTGCAGAATCAGTTTTTAATAACTAATTGAATTGAGCTCTAAATATGTCGGCAATCCTACAGGTCATGGCCTTCATGTAATAAATAGCCTATTGTTTATTGTAGTGTGTGTTTTGTTCTGAAATTCAATCAAGTCGGCCGTGATTCAATGAAATTGGGTCTAAAACTGACAACAGATGGATTTTGGAAAATAGGAAAATTATGTAGGAAAATTGACATTTCAGTGAAAACTACTACTTTTCCGAAAAACTTTGGATGCCAGGCATGAAAATGAGGGATCACTCATTAAAATCCGTTCAGCCGTTTTCCCGTAATTTCCATTACCAGTTCAAATTATATATATATATATATATATATATATATATAGTATATGTTACTGAAAGCTATAAAACTTACGTAAGATAATAATATTATTAAAAATCAAATATTTTTACAGTTATTAATCAAGTGGGGTTGGGTCTTTTTCATATATTTAATGGCGGTGTGGTGTAGATATTTATATGCGTGGTTTTCTTCAGTATTGGCTCGAGAGAGAGTATCTTTCATTATTATGGAAGCAAATAACTATCGGAATGTCTGGTATTCTTCATTGAAAATAAATCTGAAAAATGTTTATTTGAACGGCTAATAAACTTAGTTTGCAGCATTTGCTGCATAAGCCACTAGTTCCAATATATGGCCCAGCTGTTATGAATAACAACGATGTCTCTATAGAAACAAAGATCGCACTCATGGCTGGAAAGAAAGCGTCTTAGTGTGATCGGTTTCTCAAGTCAAGAGCGATCTGCAGGGTTACAAACAGCAAACTTAACGATACCAGTGTTGGCAATCGCTTGTGAGACCTGGATAATATCATGGAATTGTATACACAACAAGGAAAAAATATAAAAGGAGGCGTCGTTCACAGAGATATAACACACAATCATATTTATCTCTACGCATTCCTTTGTCCATCGTATTTATTGTCCACTTTTTAATAGGCCACTCACTTTCAGTCCATTTCTGGTTTTCTCAGGGTTTCCCCACTTTCTCTCGAGATTGCAATCCACCAATATCCTCCATTTCATTCTTCTCTTCTCTTCATTGGATATAAATTCAAATCACCAAAAAATATGATTTCAGGGTAAGGTGTACGAGCTTTGGTGATGCCGGAAGAAGATAAGTCAAGCTACTGTTTGTGTAACGCTCACAACAATCGTGCACCGGTGCCAGTTGGAGACTCTCAGTGGGTGATGCACGCTATCTTCCCGGCGCTGGAAGAAGGACGCCTTGTGGCGAGACTCGCCAGCATCCGAGGGAATACACTAGAATGTTTTATTTTCACTGGCAGAGTTAAGGCCATAAAGCCTTCTCTTCCACTCAATCAGTCTTAATCAATACAATAGTGGCATACATATTTAAATGAATATTTACAATACACTAAAGATTCTCCAACAATATTCTTCAGTTAAGTTTTAACGACTAGTACATGTTTATTTAATTTGAGATAAAGCCTATACGAAAAATTAACTCAATTTATGAGCTAATGTAATTCAATTCAGTTTACATGCAATATGTAAAGTCCATACCTGTGAATTAACGGTCAGCACGTCTGGCCGCGAAACCAGGTGACCCGGGTTCGAATCCCGGTCAGGGCAAGTTACCTGGTTGAGGTTTTCTCCGGGATTTTCCCTCAACCCAATTTGAGCAAATGCTGGGTAACTTTCGGCGCTGGACGCCGGACTCATTTCACCGGCATTATCACCTTCATCTCATTCAGACGCTAAATAACCTGAGATGTTGATACAGCGTCGTAAAATAACCCACTTAAAAATGTAAAGAATTATAATTAAATTGAGAGAGAAGGTCATGGTGTCAGTCGAAGGCCGAAATGATATCCTGTTGGTATTCGGAGATGATCTGTGATATCTGGTAACCGTTATACATCGGCCCAAGACAGCTCTGTGGCATTTCTGAGGATTAAAGATCCATGCATAGGATTCCCATCTATCATATCCCCATCTCTTAATGATTGTGTACAAAAATGACCTATAATATTATTATCTTACTACAGAAGGAAAGGAGTTGTGTTGACTTTCTTCATACCACCCAGTTGAGAAAACACCCCGTCTTAACATATATGTACTCGCATGTTTGTTTAGTCAGCAGTGCGAGTACTAGTTGAAACTTCACAAGCCAGGAAATATGGGGTAGGGTGGCCAGTTCCTTTCCCCTCTATTACATACTAGTTACATAATTACAATAATCAGGCCTCATATGTATACAAACAAAAAAAATTGTTCTTCCTTTGACTTATATTATCAAGTGAGATATACTGCCTGATAAATAATAGATGTACATATCAGCCTACAACTTAAGATACAGGGACATCATTTTATTTTTACTTCAATTTTTATTGTACCTGAGTTTTTGAATGTACTTCACTCCCACCCCTTCTACTAAGGAAGTTCCAACTCCACACAGAACCAAGACCGCAGATAGTAAGCAGTACTGAGTTACTGAGTATAGTACGTTCCAGAAATATGTTCGCGTTTTCCAGTGACGAAAGAGCTTTCAATATTGAATCATATTTTCGCACAGGTACTGTCCGTTTGCCTACGTCGCATCCCGATTTCCCCCACCTGCTTCTGCTCGCCCCTCTGTAAAATCTGGGCTGTCTTAGCTCTTTTCTGAAAACATTAATTTCTCTTAGGAATTGGAAGTTTACGTAATATTATACAGCTGTTTAATTTAACTTAAATAAAAGGGCCTCGTTAAGTAATTAACTGCCAAGTGATTTCTTCCCTTTCTACAATCCTGCGCCATAACCACTTGGACGGACAGTAGATAGCATGTCTGAGTAATTTTATATTTTCGGGTCGGGCAGAAGTGAAGATTGAATTCACAGTACGTAGAGTAGGTACAGATTTATTTCAACATGAGTTACTAGTACGAAGGACGAAACTGGCAATTGGAATTAGATGCAATAGTCTATACTGCGATAATATGCACAAAAGAACTGAAGCTTGTATCGAAATGAAAGGCCACCATTTTCAAAATTGTGTTTAAATATTCATATTATGATTATTTTTCAATTTAACTTCTTCTCTATATTGTACGCTAATGTGCTGTAGACAGTATACACTGCATAATGAATACGTTCGCATGGATAACTCACTTCGTGAGTAAAAACACTTATTCTTAATACAGTACTGTACTTTGATTAAAGAAAAACCTAATGAAAATTATCAAACTCAAAATCGCGATATTTCCTAGTTTACGTAAATGGATGAACTACTTTTCTTCCATCTTATACCTAGTAGAGTGATTTGTGTTTTACGCCAGTATCATCGAACTCCAGTCTTGGAGGGGGGAGCAAGCGGTGTTTCCGGTTCTCTAAAGGTATAGACAGGTTAATATTAAAAATGTTCGTAAAAATAAAATTATGTCCCTGTATTTACTGTAACAGAGTGCGTTAGGATATTGCTAGAGACCGTATATGTGTTAATAGAATAAGGGCTTATAAAATATTTGAACATGTGTTCCCGGTCGAAATTTCTGCTGTGAATGATTGATATTATATAAAAAATCATTTTGAAGCTTCTTTAATATTGCCAATATTATGACTGTTTTTAATTGTGTCAGACATAACCGTATTGACTCAGAGCTGTGGTGTAAATTCGACTACAGAGTGAGGACGAAACCCGTTAAGTGTCTCACCCTGAAAAGTGGATGATGAGTAGGGACCGGATTTTTATGTAATTACATATTACATTCCTTTCAACCTAACCGTATATAAATAACATCTTTGCGAATCTTGTAATTACCGTTAATATAATCAAATTTGATACTACATATTTTTACATATTTACCCCACATTACGTATTATGGCTTGATATTACATAAATCTACATATTTAGGGGGTTTATTCATTTTTACTTCTCTAAAAGGGGGGAAAAAAAAAACTTCCGTTAGGGAAGTTTACAATTTGAAATACACAGATTTAAAAAGCCTTCTTACCTACCCGAGAAAATATATACGTATTTCGGCACGAAACACAACGTCCTTAGTTCCAGGCAAACAACAGTTATTAAATGCCTATAGTTTGAGGTTTCAGTAGGTACTTTGTTTCTTACAGGGAGCAGCTAAAATGCATGTGTCCCACATCTCCTCTTATTTTCTCCTAATCCAGTAAAGCGAAACAGTGCTTGCAGTACTGTTGTGTCATTCATTTCACTCAGTTCTCTAGTTTTAGTACTTACAGTATAAAGTGCAAGTGAGTTTATCTACTGCTTTAACTAACTAAAAAGGCCCCTATATCTTCAATCCTAACGACAAAAATAAAATCATGGATTGCGATGGACGAAGGTTTCACTACAGATGGAAAAATAGTAATGTGTCAAGTGTGCGGTAAAAAATTCGGGTGCTCTATGAAATCACAACTGGAGAGTCTTACCTATCCTATACCTGCCAGATATTGATATTAAATATTTTTATGATGTTACATATTTTGGTACATATTCAGCTTATTTTTCTTACATAAATATGTACATATTTCACACCTTGATATTACATAAAAATCCGGTCCCTAGTGATGATGCTGCTGCTGCTGCTGCTGCTGATGATGATGATATTTCTGTCAGATATGCTATTATTTTATATTATAAAATTTACTTGGTATCATTTTTCTTATTTTTAATAACGATCTCAGCCCCGGGTAAAGGAAGATTTCAGCAGTTATAGCTTAATAAAACTTTCTGTGAACCTTATTAAATATCATGTCTCGATTTTAAATATTAAATTTGCAGGATTTCTCTTATCGTCTTCGAACTATGAAATTCCGGCGTTCTTTTCGACAACTACGTAAACATGCGTGAAATATTCCAAAGTTGCGTCAAACATGAAACCTTACGTCTGTGGAATAGACCTCACCATGAAATAGTTTAAGGTATGAATAAAATATGACTTTTTATAAAAGAAAAAAAAATTGACGATAATATGAAAGTCAGAAAAGCGTCCTGGCGCCGCCCGGCCACAAAATATAGTATCCTGGCGGCGGCTCGCCAGGCCTGAAATACATCCCTGTTAATGCGATTTGAAGTAACACGAGTAGATTATAAATGAACAGTGCATAAATGAAGGCCTGGGAGCAGATAGTCCTATCCCACATCAGACTCAAACGGAGATATCATGCAAAACGGGATCCATAACACTTATTACTGTATCACTCCGCCATCTGTTGTCAAAATTTAACACTACGTGCACAATCATAAACACGATGGCTTAGAACTGTGGATGGTAAAAAATTTCAATTGCAAAAGATGTGGCACAGGACTATCTGATCCCATACCCTTGAAATAATATCTTTTATAAGTCGTATAAAACAACGTTTTACAATAACTTTATTATTATAGCGCAGATGGTGTGGTATAACAAGTTTACAGCTACAAGTAAAAGGACAAAAATAAGTGGAAATGTTGAAAACCAAGACAAGGGATTAGATTCGGCAGTAGGACAAAGTTGCTATGGAAACTCAAACTTGTGCAAAGATTGGCCGTTTGCACATTTTATAACCACGTCCTTACAGAGTTAGCGTTCGGAGTTTAGAAAATGCCATTGGGTATGAGGCTATAGGCATATGACATACTTTGAAATTCAGAAAAATGAAAAGAATATCATAGTAATCTTTATATTTATTACTAGCCGTACCCGTGCGCTCCGCTGCATCCGTTAGAAATAAATATAAAGTAATTACATAATTAAAATAGGACATATGATCCAGGGAACATTCGTGTTTGATATAAAGATAAATCGTTTATTATATTACTTAATTTAAATTGCATTTGCATAATTAAAATGCGATCATTTTGATCCAGAGACACTCATTTGGTCATAAAAATTATTTTAGGAAATACAGGAAATGAATGTACAGAATAGCCTATCAAGTTTTCTGTGCATAAGAAGCTATTTTAATCTTGCCTGTCTTCAATTCACTCAGAAGTTACTGTAATAACATTATAGCAATATGACCATCTAGAGAAACTACACTTTCCAATGGTGAATTAATAATTAATTATACAAATCGGTTAATTTAGCTTCTGATATTACTTCATACAAACACAGAAACATTTTCTGTAGGCTATCTTTCATAGCTTTCGATTGTTGCTGTCCAAGGCCCCTTATAGACGAAGTCATTTGTTTTTTAATTCATTACACGGCCTTAGATGGCAGTTATTTTAATTTTAAAACTAATTTATCTCATTAAATATCAGTCCTATCAAAATTTTTCAGAGAATAAAACTTATCCGAAAACGTTTTTAAAGAAACGTTTGTTATGTAACATTTTTCATAAAAATCAATAATAAGCGAGATATTTCGATTTATTTAATTCAGGCCCCTTTATAACCCCCCTTTTAAATAATGTATTTTGAATGCCATATAGCCTAAAATCTAAGTTACAACGAACTTAATTTATATTCCAATTTTCATCGAAATCCGTTCAGCCATTATCGCGTGAAAAGGTAACAAACATACAGACAGACAGACACATACAAACAAAAATTTCAAAAAAGCGATTTTCGGTTTCAGGGTGGTTAATTATACATGTTAGGACCAATTATTTTTGGAAAATCGAAAATTACCAGAAAAATTTCGGCTACAGATTTATTATTAGTATAGATTGGTATTATTGTCACTATTATTATTATTATTATTATTATTATTATTATTATTATTATTATTATTAATAGGTGAACTGAAGCTCTCTTGTTTCATTTTCCTGCCCTAGCACGAGAGTCATTCCACTTCAAGCCTATCAAGATTTGATATTGCTATCTCCAATTTTTTTTCCGGGTACTTTTAACTCTAAAATAAATTTAATGGTGTATATTTCTTTTATAGAAATCTAATTTCGGCAGATTTACGAAATTTTGGTCGCACTGAGTTGCTTGTTTTGCATCTTGTTCATAATAATACTTATATGCATGAGCAGGCTTAAGATAAGTTGTGTAATTCCTGAGTTATTGATTGTTCTCAGCTTGCCGGTGATGATAATACATCAATATTATTTTCTTTGCTTAGTTTATACTGTACTTTATAAAGTATACTCGTATTAAAACAATTATATTTTGTGAGAGGGATAGAAGTTATCCCTGGCAGGGATGTTAATATGAATTTATGAGAGGGGGATAACTTTCCAACAGAGGCAAAGTGTCCCCATCACCCCGTTAATTCACACCCTGCTTGCTTCTATTATTTTATACACGCTAGAAAATACGTAAATAATTTTAGTCACATTACAAAGAGGGGGAATGTCTGCTAAGAAGACGCCTATATTTAATTGTACTTAGAATTAGTTAGTTGAGAAAGCTGTAATAACCGTCATGAATCAACTCGGACTAGTCCAACTTTAATCTGTGAGTCCTTGAGAGAATAATATTGCTATCTTGTGAAGAACAAGATATCAATATAAAGCAATGCTACTAGTCTGCAGAATCAGATAACTCTCTACAAAATCTTTTACCGTAGTACAGGCATGTCAATTGATGCCCACAGGAGCAAGCGCGCGCTTTAGAGCCCAGGAGAGTCTGAGCGCTTTACAGCGGAAAGGAAAGAGACAGACGAAAGAGGTGGTATATGCCGCTTGGTCGAGCTATATTCAGGGATGGCCAGCACTGATTCAATAGATAAAGGGAAGAGAACTTATTAAAACTGTGTCCATGTTAATTTTTAGATTTGCCTGGGAAGTATAAGTGCATTATAAGAATGTAAGTTTTAATTTTAATGCTCATATTTCACAAGTTTGATTTTTTTATTCAAAAGAAATATTTTCTCAACTTTTCGTATAGAAAAGTGAAATTTTCAGGTATAGGCCTATTTATTTAGTAGCCTTACAGAATGTTTTCGTAAATCTAATATACCGTATAGTGAAGATAGTGTATTGAAAATTTTGAAAATATTCGCATGGAAATTGTTTGTAAGGAAATGAATTGACAAAGCAACTACTGTTACATCATAAGCAAAAGATACGTGCCCATGTGTTGTAAAAATGTCAGCTCTATAGCTTCAGCAGATTTCGAGATAATAATTTAATATTCTGATGATAGGAAGTTGCTCACAAATATCACCTTAAAAGCATAATGCGATAAGAGTTTTGTTATGTAATATTAGTTACACTTAAAACAGATACAGTACCTAGGTAACTTTGCTTTGTACTGTAATATTGTTTTGATTAGGTTATTGATTACTTTTGTAAGGCTAAAGATACCATCAATATAAATTCCAACTTATCATGTCATAATCTCTTTCTTTGGAATATCACTTTCTTTATGAATGATGTGTTTCATGTGCAATATTAAGAAATCAGTGTTAGTACTTTTGTTTTACAGACAATATAGATCATATTAAACAGAAAGAAGCCATATAAAAATAACGACATAAAATTTCACGTTCCGTTTGAAGTTTGTGCACAACTGTTTTCTTAATCCTACATGTTGCTTATTCATATACACAACCCTTCCTCTTTTCATACTTAGCGCTTGCTGCCCGCGCACGACGTCAAGGTCAGAAAAATGCGCTTGCTTTGACATCAATGCCGTAGTATATTCTGTACTGATGGAGTTGTTTGTGTTGACAGGATGTCGAACTACGGCCTGATCAACAAGCAGTTCAACTCACCCATCAAGCTGTACTCGCCCGAGAGCGTGCAGGAGGCCCTCAACAAACAGGCCCATGTTCTCGCCAACGGCGCCATCGGGTGAGCCAACCCACAGCCCTCATGTTCTGTTACAATTTAGTCCTCACAAGATGAATGGTTCATAGGCCTACTCTCCATTAGGTTGTAAATTTGTGGGTTCAAATCTAGCTAAGGAAACGCAATTTTTGAAGGTGAATTAAATTTTTATCGGTTCATCGGATGCCATTAATCGATTAATCGAATTTTAATCGATTTCAAACAGTGTAAGTTTGAACAAAAACACTTAATATTATAACAGGCCCAAATTATATATTATGCTATAAAGAAAACACATTTTTACAATTTTTTTTTCAATTGTATTGAACTATATAGCAAATACGTAGTAAAAGCTATGGGCACTAATGATTCATACATTATGTTTCACCAAGTCTTCCACGCAACGATTCGTAACTCACATTTTTTGTAACTAAAGTTCACAAAATACACACTAAATACACTGACCTCTGAATAACCAGCAATCGCACACAATATTTTAAAGTGAACAGTCAGTCCCAATATGCTCAGTCAATTTAAGAGAGCAGTGTATTATGATAATAATTATTATTAATGACTGAAAGAATTTTAGTTTTGTCCTTAAAATGTGCACACATTTCATCTGAACAAATGTAACATTTCGTTCTGAAAGGGAATTTTAAAACTAAACTTTGATCACAATATCCCGTGAGTTTATTTTTTTAATTTATTCCATACGAAAGTTATGTAGGGTAAATTAGGGTCTGTTGGACATTCGGGCATGTTGGACACTTTGTACTTTTACGTGTTACCTCGCAACTTGTGGGCATCATATTCTGCTAGAAGTCAATGACGGAAGTAGCCACGAGTGGGACTACTTCCGTCATTGACTTCTAGCTGAATGAGGTGCCCACAAGTGGCGTGGTAACACGTTAAAGTACAAAGTGTCCAACATACCCGAATGTCCAACAGACCCTAATTTACCCTGTCTTCTATAACGCTACGTGCATAATAGTAAAACTCTTTATAGCATCTCCAAAAGGCTGCAAAATATCAACAAATCCAAGCTTATCATAACCCGTACGTATATGGATATATCCAAGAACGCTACGTTCCAACAAAGTTAAAAAATCAACACCAACTATAATAAGAATAATTAATAAAATAAAAATAATAAGTAGACTAAAAATTTCACTAAACATAAATATTTTTATAGAAAATCTACCTGTTATCCCTAAGGTAATTTAATCTTATGATCAACAAAAATGGATCAATTTCCCATAAATAAATGTATAACATAAAAAAGAGTTAATTAATTCTTCCTACCACCCCAACAAAATATATTAAATCTCTGTGGTGTAGGAGTCAGCATGCTGGTTTCTTACACAGAGGGCCCGAGTTCGATTCCCGGTCGGTTTGAATATCCTGGTTGAGGTTTTTCAGGGTTTTCTCTCAACCGCAAGGCAAATTCCAGGAAATTCGGGCCACAACAACCCGGAATTCATCACTAAAAAGTCATATTCATAACAAATCAGTAATAAATCTACAGTCGCCATCTAGTTCACAACAATAGAACCAGTCTCAACAATAGTACACAGGCGTTCGGATTTCACCAAAAGATTAACTCGCGATATGACCAAAGATGTTAAAGCGAGTATAAATAACAGCCAAATATAGATAAAATAATCAAACAAAATAAATAAATACAGTAGAACTTGGTTATAACGACATCCAAGGGACCTTAAAAATTATGTTGTTATAAACGAGTGTCATAGTAACCGAGATTCACATTATCAATCTAGTGAGGTGGAAAATGAAAAATAAAAAAACTTAATTAGACTTATTTTAGATTTATGTATTCACTTTTAAGCCTACAATGGACATAATAAAATACACGTAGGTCTAGAATTATAAATACAGTATTCTGTATTAAAACAGTTTGTTTAGTACTCACCAAACTACTTTACTTAGAAGTGAGGTAATCAGTCATTTTACTCTGTTGTCTTCTACTGGCCCAATACACACTTTCTAGGGCTAAATTACGTTCTATGTTCATAATTTCAGTTGCAATTTCACTGCTCCCTTCCCTAGCTTCACAGAACATGTTCATAACTCTAATGACTTCTAAAGCGTCATTCACTTCTTTTAGTGGCCATACTGCGTTAAAATGCGTGCACTTAGTGAAAACTTCCTGTCGAAACTGATCTAATACCGCATGAATTCGGGCAGGTTACAACGGGGTGGGGAATCCGCCTGCATTCCAGAGGTCTATGACAGAAGGAGACTGTAAAGAATTTGTCAGGGTCAGATTTCAGCAAAATATTTCTCAAAATACTTTGGTTCTTAGAAAATTGTATTCCAAGCTGAGGTTGAAAATGACGTTATATGCGAGGTAGACGCATATGCGTTTGTCGTATTAAGCAAGGTAGGAAAGCATATGTCTTATGGGGAATTAGTTGGAACCACAGAATATTTGACGTTATAGGCGAGGTGTCGCACAAAACGAGGATGCTATAACCAAGTTCTACTGTATATATAAACCCTATAGGGTCTCCTCGTCCCATAATAATATATTTAAGGCTTTTAACTTAAAAATTAAATTTAAAAAAAGTTTATTCCTCGTCCAACCATACACTTCAGTGCACATTTTAAGGCTACTAGGAAACGTTTGTTTGTAATATAAATTTTATTACTTTGTAGTATTTGAAAAATATGCCTCCGTGTTTCTATAAAAGTACAGTATTCATTCTTAAAATTTTGAAAGCCAGTATTAAAGTTGTGGTCCAAACATTTAAAGAACGTGCTTTTAGGAATAAAATGTCATAGCAATTTTTAATTTATTATCAAAATTTTCGCTCCAATTTTTTTTTTGAAACTAATCTCGAATTTAATTTCTTGGAGCAAAATATGATATTTCGCCATACAATAAATGAAAATTGTGCATCGGTGAGCAAAAATGTTCAGATTACGCCATTTTCTCCTTCAACTCTGGCGTTCGTCGTAAGTCTGTGCTCTGTTAAGGGGACACTCCACTAAAAGTGATAACTTTTTTCCTAATCATTTTTTACCAAACTTTGAGAGCAAGTTTACTAGGTAAAAGACAAAAAAATCCAAATTTTGAACTCTCAAGTGATTTTGGCTTTTTATGTTTTTCTATTATTTTAGAAATATTTTCAAACCCAAGTTTTTAATTAGAAGATGTCAATTTTTAAACTTCCCGTTTTTTTGGTTACATTTACAACACAGAGAAACATTTCTGTGCATTCATTTGATGAAATAGCTAATTTATTCACTTTCAAATAAGTTTTTGAAATGTTGAAAGTGTTATTTTTTCTATAATTCATTAAAAATATATCAATAAAATAAACTAGTAGCATTTCTTACAAAATAAAAATTTCATCCAGTTTGATTAATATTTGGCATAAACAGTTGGTGTTGGTTGAATCAAGAAAAATAAACTTACGGAAAAATGGATTTGTAAGTAAAATTAATACGAGCCCACGATTCAGTACTTATCGGCGAAATACAACATAGAAAAAATCACAGTTACCGGTCTCTTCTTCGGAGCGAGAGGCATCATTCCGAAAGCCTTTGTAAAGTGGAGGGAAAAATACAAGCTGACGAGAGATCTTCAAGATGCCATCGTCACCACCATAATAAAATTTTCTGTAGCGATATTTCGTCAGCATATTTATGGTGTACATTCGATTTAAATTACACTTGGTTCTATTTTTTTTCTTATGTCTTAATCAATTTTGTCTGAAACCTGTTTATATAATTTTTCATTTTAAATTTTATTGTGAGCTATTCTGTGTCACAGGGCAAACCCAAAATATTGGGTCAGACTACTAAATTAAAATTAAAATAACACATACCTATTGAAATTCTCCTCCGCTACTTTCATCTAGTAACTTCAGAGAAGCAACTTTAGAACAAAAAGTTACCAGATTTATAATCAGAAATTTTGTATAAAAATCTTTGATGAAAAAATAATTTTGACAGCATAGCCCCAGCGTGCTCTGTGCTGACGACCCTTGCCTTACAGCCTTAATTAAAGAAAATACATGTATTTGTAATCAGAATTGAACTAAATCCATTTTGGGTATAAAAATATACATTCTAAAAAAGTGAAAGAGCCAATAAATGTTTTTGGAAAATTTTCATGATATTCAGTGGAGCTGCAAAGGCTGATGTAAAACTGAAATGAAACTTTGATGCATTCTAATTGCTTAACGGATTTCTCAGCCTCGTACGATGAGTTAATACAACCAATTTCGCGCCAATAGTCGCAGACTGGACTTGATCCGCTGTCTGGCGCGCTCTCGACGTGTCACAGCTGTTCCTGCGTGCGCGCGGCACACTGTCTGGTGTCTGCTGATCGCTGGCAGCGTTCGTGTGTGTGGCTGCCAACCCTAGTCCCTGCTGTGTGGCCCTTATCTCTTCTATTAAGTTTTTGTGTCGCGCTAACCACACAAACAAGTGTTCCTTTTGATTTGAATATTCGTGGGCAATCCGTATAACAACATGGAGGGGAAATGGATTGGAAAAAAAACTTCGTTTATCGTTATTATCATTATCATCATCTCTTTTATCTCCTAGCAGGACATCCACAAAGTGTCTCCATCAGATTTTATTCTTGATCTTCTCCAATGTTCTTCCTCTAGTCGCTTGAGGATTCCAGTCTACTGCCGTCTTTTCAATGCATTCATTGCCTTTCCTTTATTTGTAATTTAATTTCTTTTTCACCTATTTTTTCCATATACCTTTATTTACGAATATAAAAGTAGCCCGATGGGTATGAACGGAGTCTTTAATATAAATTTGTGCATGTACAGGGTGAGTCAAAAGTCTCAGGACAACTTATTATTTTGAAAACGGAAGGAAAAATGAAATATCTAAGTTTCATATCAAACAGTGGGTCAGGGGACAACTTTTACTAGTATGTCAGGAACATGGGCGCCATTTTGAAATCCGCCATATCGGATCGAAGTCTATTTTTTCAAATGGAAAGAGATTTCAAATTAACTCAGAAATTCATTTTCGTAACCAGATTTGACAGGGTGTATTGGAATTTTTTACTCACCCTGTAGGTCTATATTTAATTGACTATAAGAAACCAAAAACTTCATGATAAAAATATAGGAGTAATATTTTATTCACTTGAAGCAGAAACGTCTTCTTTGTAGACTGTTTTTGTCCTAAAAAAACCTGCTGTCTCTTAAAGGATAACCCCGTTTCTGTTACACACTGTATATTTTTTTATAGTATCTTGTGGTCGTGTTCTTAATAGAACCAATAACAATAACTGTCCATGTGTAAAAACTGGTTGTGGGGGAAAGAAAAATAACAACTTTATTCAAAGACATTAACTTCACAACATGTATTATTAGAAAAATCGATATTCAGTAACGCTCTACCACTTTAATCACCACAATTTATTCCCAAATTTTTAAAATGATAAGTTGCAGAATGTTGGTCGCACTGAATGCTGCCACCACCCAAGCACCGCCCTTCTTTCTCCGTGGAGGATTGTATCAGTGACGTATTTGCACAACTCATCCAAAATTGAGGTTTGCTTATATGCATATAAAGTGTATATTTTCTTTTTTCGTTATCTGATTTTTTAATTTTTTCGTAAACATCCAATCGTGAAGACTTACAATTTATTTTCGATAATTTTTTTTACTTGCATTCCAGACTTCGCATCCATATAACAAAACTATACTTCGTTCCATAATGTTCGACAGGCGAAGTAAACATTGCCGATAGAGGAAGTAAGAAAGATAATTGCTATTCAACCAATGGCAGAGGTCACATTCTAAGCTTATGTTCAAGTTAGACCAATCCATCCATCCGTCCGTCCTTCGGTATGTCTGTCTATCTGTTTATGTATTTATTACTTATTTGCATTATAGTCTTTGGACAAAATTACTGTTGTAGACCTTGTCAAGTGTTTACATTAGCCTAATAAAAGTCAGACTTAAAAAAAATATTTAATTATTTAATCTAATGGCAGGATTACAATTGAATAAAACATAAAATCATTATAAAAGTACTTGCTAATGAGGCATCTAGAGAGAACATTTTTAAATTCACTACTGGTTACGGTAAATAAATGTCTGTGTTTAGATACTTTTGTTGCCATTATTTCAACATTTTTATTAATTATTGTTAATAATTATTTGACAAAACGTATACTTAATTGTTTACTGTAATAGTTAAAGTAATCTTTTCTGAAAGTATATTTATGAAAATTTTGCTTAACACATGTTAATAGTTGAAGAATAGAGTAGGCCTATATAAACAGGTAACAGATTCTCCCATTAAAAAAAAATAGGACGACAATGTTCATAATAATGAAAACTGGTCATAATCATATTGATTTTCTTCTTATTTCCCATTAAAAATTTTGATTATATGGATATTTTTGCCCCACAATAACATACCTTAACCTACAGAGTCCTGAGAGTATAGTATACTACATCATGCTTCATACACGATTATGATATAAGATGTATGTGCAGACACCCGAAGTATAGTATAATATACCTGCATTTGTGCTCTAACTGTAACCTGAAAAATTTTTTCAGCATTTTTCCTCATGTCAGTGACTTTTTTTTTTAAATGCAGAATTATATTGAACTATAAAAATAAAACAACAAATGTCTAAGGACTCAGGAGGATATTTTAAAATAGGCATGGTGAGCAGTCTTTATAGATTTTAGGCCAAATCGTAAAATCAATCTCAAACGTTTTGAGAGAAATAAAATCCTGAATAATTTAAAACTACAATGTTCAATATGTTGTACCGAAATGAGCTCTGGATCAACCACAGCTTTCTAAACATTCCTGCTTACGCCACTGCATGCAAAGTATTGGATGACGTTTAGATACAGGAAGACATTGCAAACGCTGTAAAACTGCACAGTAGTACAAAGATCATGAACTCGACGAAAACTCGTGCAAGAATAGCCAACTACCGGAATAGAACTCTGAACTTGCAGGTTAGGAAGGCAACCGAGCGTATGTTTGGTATCGCACAGGACTGCATTCTGCAGGGTCTTGATAACAATGAGGCTTTGTTGCACCTGTTATTTGTAGAATGCTGCACATCTATTGTAACGCGAAAACTGCTGGCGATCGGCCAGGCTCGGTGTGATCGTACTTGCCAATCGCGCAGGCGCGGTGTAGCAAAATGTGGCTTCTTGCACCAGTTTCAGTAATTATCTTCTTTATTTTTCTGCGGATGACGTGAATTTGTTAGGAGAAAATCCACAAACAATTAGGGAAAACGCGGGAATTTTACTGGAAGCAAGTAAAGAGATAGAGTTGGAAGTAAATCCCGAAAAGACAAAGTATTTGATTATGTCTTGAGACCAGAATATTGTACGAAATCTATACTAATAATAAATCTGCAGCCGAAACTTTTCTGGTAATTTTCGATTTTCCAAAAATAATTGGTCCTAACATATACAATTAACCACCCTGAAACCGAAAATCCCTTTTTTGAAATTTTTGTTTCTATGTATGTCTGTCTGTATGTTTGCTACCTTTTCACGCGATAATGGCTGGACGGATTTCGATTAAAATTAGAATATAAATTAAGTTCGTTGTAACTTAGATTTTAGGCTATATGACATTCAAAATACATTATTTAAAAGGGGAGTTATAAGGGGCCTGAATTAAATAAATCGAAATATCTCGCTTATTATTAATTTTTGTGAAAAATGTTACATAACAAAAATTTCTTTAAACATAATTTTCGATAAGTTTTATTCCCTGAAAAATTTTGACAGGACTGATATTTAATGAGATAAATGAGTTTTAAAATTAAAATAACTGCCATTTAAGGCCGTGTAATGAATTAAAAAACAAATGACTTCGTCTATAAGGGGCCTTGGACAGCAACAATCGAAAGCTATGAAAGATAGCATACAGAGAATGTTTCTGTGTTTGTATGAAGTAATATCGGAAGCTAAATTAACCGATTTGTATAATTAATTATTATTATTTCACCATTGGAAAGTTTTTTTTCCAGATGGACATAATGCTATAATGTTATTACAGTAGCTTCTGATATAATATAATATAATATAATATAATATAATATAAAATAATATGTAATATTATATAATATAATTTAAGTTATTTGAAGGGTTCAGAACCATAGTGGGCCAAGCGCCATTTACTGAATACGTAGAAAACAAGGGGTAAAATTAAGTTATTACCATAATTCAATGGAAACATATAGCAAGTAAAATAAAGTATACACATTAAATCTAAATGATGTCAATCTTCATTAAGTTATGGTTGCATGTAATAAAAATTAAGAAACATGTTAAAGGAATTGTCATTGCACCAAATGAGTGTCTCTGGACCAAAATGATGGCATTTTAATTATTTGGATGCAATTTAAATTAAGTAACATATTAAACGATTATCCTTCTATCAAACACGAATGTTCCCTGGATCAAACGTCCTATTTTAATTATGTAATTACTTTACATTTATTTCTAAAGGGTGCAGCGGAGCACACGGGTACGGCTAGTGGAAATATAAAAATTGGAAATTTATCTTTTGAAGAGATGGAGAAGTTCAAATATCTTGGAGCAACAGTAATAAATATAAATGATACTCGGGAGGAAATTAAACACGGAATAAATATGGGAAATGCCTGTTATTATTCGGTTGAGAAGCTTTTATCATCCAGTCTGCTGTCAAAAAATCTTAAAGTTAGAATTTATAAAACAGTTATATTACCGGTTGTTCTGTATGGTTGTGAAACTTGGACTCTCACTTTGAGAGAGGAACATAGGTTAAGGGTGTTTGACAATAAGGTGCTTAGGAAAATATTTGGGCCTCAGAGGGATGAAGTTACAGGAGAATGGAGAAAGTTACACAACACAGAACTGCACGCATTGTATTCTTCACCTGACATAATTAGGAACATTAAATCCAGACGTTTGAGATGGGCAGGGCATGTAGCACGTATGGGGAATCCAGAAATGCATATAGAGTGCTAGTTGGGAGGCCGGAGGGAAAAAGACCTTTAGGGAGGCCGAGACGTAGATGGGAAGATAACATTAAAATGGATTTGAGGGAGGTGGGATATGATGATAGAGAATAGATTAATCTTGCTCAGGATAGGGACCAATGGCGGGCTTATGTGAGGGCGGCAATGAACCTCCGGGTTCCTTAAAAGCCAGTAAGTAATTAAGTGAGTTATTTCACTACGCTGTATCAACATCTTAGGTTATTTAGCGTCTGAATGAAATGAAGGTGATAATGCCGATAGTTACCCAGCATTTACTTGTATTGGATTGAGGGAAAACTCCGGAAAAACCTCAATCAATAACTTGTCCCGACCGGGATTCGAACCCGGGCTACCCAGTTTCACGGTCAGACGCGCTCACCGTTACTCCACACGTGTGGACAATTGTCTTATTATAATACTAGAAATGCAGTAACCTTCCCAGACGTTTCATTGTACTATTTCTATGCACTTGTTATTTAAAAGCGCTTTCTTTCACAATCATCGACGTCTGTGCCCGTCTTCAGCTGTTCGAGGTAGCCTATTCCGTTCTGTTTAAGCATTGCATCGCTTGCAATTGCCTACACTTCACTGCTTTTTATATTCCTTTATAAAAAGCTTCCTTTGGTCCTTCATCATCCTTTCTTCGTTAACTTCATAATTACTTAGAATAGATATAAATTGAACTTTGTCCACAGAACATATTAATAGTACTTATTTAAGAGTTTTGCCGTAAAGATGAGTATTTTCCGCGGACCAAAAATACAACACATATGGAGTAAAAATTAGTATTTTACCATTGAGCTCACTGGAGCTGAGTTGTTTTACAAAGTGTCACGAAATAGTGTTCTTGCGCTCATAATTTATCCATATTCGTTTCCTGTGTTTCTTAATAGTACATTATGCAACGAGCCTATAATGGTAGTAATTAAGACACGAGTATGTTTATGAAACGAGCGCAAGCGAGTTTCATAATTTTCATATGGGCGTCTTAATTACCATTGTAGGCAAGTTTCATACGACTTTTTATGCTCGACCATATTTCTAATTTGAAATTATTCAGAAGTATTTATGTTATGGTTATGTAAGTGAGGAGTGGAACTGACCTGAATTGTGAGATGTGCGCAGACGCGAAAGTTTGATTTTTTCCGAAACACGAATGTCATTGACCTTGATATAATCTAGAGAATAACATGAACATTAGGCTTGATATAACCTGGAAATTGATTTAGAATTGAAAAACGAGATGACAAATTGAATTTATTTGAATATTATTTACAATTAACGCTAATTATTACAGTAACAGAACATAACCTTCTGCGACAGTATTGGATTTCCAGCCTCCGTGACTTTTCGCTAATTGTCTTTCGATTGCATATCCGAGAATTATCGATACTTGCGGTTTTATAATGGTACAATCAGTACAAAGGTGATTTCTCATTGGCTGAACAACTGAATTGTAATGAATAGGTGTACTTTAATGAGGTGCATTAAAGGGCTACTACCAGGTGTATAATTACTACATTTCGGCATGGTCGAGCATAAAATAATACTTATGTACCATATTCATTTTCATCTCAGAGAATTAACGAACGACAGTGTATTGATTTAGTATGCAGTAATAGTACATTAGCTTAGCATTCGATTATTTTATAATCCAATATTAATTATGCTCATTTCAATTGTGTTCTAATATATATATATATTCTGTGGAACCCCGGCCACCAAGTCACTCAATTGAGAGCGCTCTTTGTATAATGACAGTTGACTCAATATAGTCAACATGAAGTAAGGCCGCAAAGGGAGAAACACTAGAAGAGGAGGATTCGATCCGGTGCTGTGAATTGAACTTCGGCGTAGCTCAGTGGTTAGAGCGTTTGGTATGTAAAACCAAGGACCCGGGTTCGATCCCCGGAGCGGGAGCCAGTTTTTGTCATCATTGTAGTCTGCTTTTGCCGTTCACCCACAAAGTGAGAAACAACTCAATATTCGTTAAACCGAACACTGCGACACTCCTCGAGACGGAAGAGCTTTGCATACTGACTATATCGCCAGGCGTTTAATAGCAATATATGATTTCTATTTTTTCGTAACCGGTTGTGCACGACTGTAATGTCAACCTTCATTCCATGTTCTAGAAGGGAACAACCTGCGGTTTTCCTCATGAACCTTATCTCCGTCGCCGCCAAACGTTTCTCATCCGTCTTCCTGTGAGCCTATCCAGAAGGCTTTTAAGGTAGCAGCCCTACCACTGGATTATACTTATCGATAGACTTGTAACTTGTCATAGGGAAATTCTACCCTACATTCAAGTCTCCAAACAAACGTAGCAGAATTGATAATAATGTTGACGACCTGGATTAATAAATCATGTTTTTAAACCATCACGAGTTGGCTACAGGAACACACCAGACTCCAAATCTAGACTTGTTCTGGACAGGCTGTATATGACATTTCGTCCATAAAAGATGAAATGATTATACCGCCATGACTCGATCGGTTTGTTGTATTCCAGTGATATTTCTTACTTTGTCTTGGAATGAAAACATCATCTGTATATGAACGTTCTTTCAAATGGAGTAATACAGGGAAATCATTTTATTTTTACTAACATTTCTAATATTAACCTGGCTATACCTTGTTGAGAACCTAAAACACCGATTGCTACCCCTTTCCACAACTTGAGTTCGATGATACTGGCGTAATATACAAACAAATCACTTTACTAGGTATAGGAGGGAAGAAAAGTAGTTCATCCATTTACGTATACTAGGAAATATCACGCTTTTGAGTTTGATAATTTTCATTAGGTTTTTGTTTAATCAAAATGCAGTACTGTATTAACAATGAGTGTTTTTACTCATTAATTGAGCTATCCATTCGGACGTATTCATTATGCAGTGTATATTATACTGTCTACAGCACATTAGCGTACAATGTAGAGAATGAAGTTAAATTGAAAAATAATCATAATATGGATATTTGAACACATTTTTGAAAATGGTGGCAGTTCATTTCGATACTGGCTTCAGTTCTGATGTGCATATTATTGTACTATATACTATTGTAAATAATTCCAATTACCAGTTTCGTCCTTCATACCAGTAACTCATGTTGAAATAATAATTCTGTACCTACTCTATAAAAGAGTACCTTACGTATTGTAAATTCAATCTTCACTTCTGCTCGATTCGAAAAGATAAAATTACTCAGCCATGCTATCTACTGCCCGTCCAAGTGTATATGTCGTAGAAAGGGGGGGTAAATCACGTGACAGTTAATTACTTAACGAGGCCCTTTTATTTAACTTATTTTAAGCAGTTGTATGGGTATAATACTGTATTACGTAGACGTAATACCTAACAGAAGTTAATGTACTCAGAAAAGAGCTAAGACAGCCCAGCCACTAGCCTTTACAGAGAGACGAATAGAAGCAGGTGGGGAAAACCGGGATGCGACGTATGCAAATGGACGACAGTAACTGTGAGAAAATGATTGAATATTGAAAGTCCTTTCGTCACTGGAAAACGCGAACATATTTTTGGAAGGTACTGTTTACTATGACCGTATGGCTACTAGGACTGTATATGAGGTATTGGATCTGTGTGGTGGACGGTTGAACTTCATTAGTAGAAGGGATGGGAGTGAAGTAGGCCTACATTCAAAAACTCAATAAAAATTGAAGTAAAAATAAAATGATGTCCCTGTATTTAATTCGTTTGAACTTTCCTCCGACAATTGACACAGAGAACTGTAATGGAACAAATAAAAAATGAACCGTACATTACGAAGAAAGACATAACAGTTATGGAAAACTGAAAGGAATTATGTAATGATGATGTAAAACTGTACAAAATTGACCAAAACAAAGTTGTCGAAAAACGATCTTATCATACAATTTTATAATATGCAAATCAAGCTTTCAGATATAACTCCCTGTAAAGTTGATTTAATCAGACTTTAATCAACTTTACAGGGAGTTATATCTGAAAGCTTGATTTGCATAATATACGTCACTGTTCGTTAACAGAAGACCACAATTTAAGTCACACAGAGTTAGCGTGCACTCATTGTTGGTTGCTTGACGGTTGTCAGCCACTTTGAGATCTGTGGATGTAGAGGGAAAAACTGGATCGGTGTCTGGTAGAGTTCCCGGGTAGCTCAGTTGGTGGAGCGTTGGTGCGTTTAACCAAAGGTCCCGGGTTCGATGCCCGGCCCCGGAACAATTTTTCCTTCGAAATTATTTCAATTTTATAATAGGTATTATACCTGGTAAGGTTTATCTTGTCTCAGTAGCAATAAAACCAAGTCCCTTCAAATGAGGGTGGAGATTATAGGAGGGTTGTAAATTTTCAGGATTCCTTTCAAAACCTTGTTACTGTACAGGCTACTGGAATTCAATTTCTTGAAAGACAAGCTCAGTGATGGAACTATACAGTACGAAGAGAGATATTTTGTAATTTTATTTTGCGCTACAGAATGTATCAATTGGTCCCTTCCGCCACTGGATGGGTGGACAGCACCGCTCCACTCCCCCATTGCCATAACAACACAGACAAAGTAAGACATATCTCCTTTCTCTCTCTTTTCACAGTGAGACAAGATACATCACACAGACTCTAATAAGTTAGGTCTAACATTGTTAAATGCGAACATAACATGCTAGAACGATCAAGGCCTTCGGTATTTATGATTTATTATAGTTTCTCAAAATAACATTTTGCAGTAAGCATAACTGGATTTGTTTTGAAACGTCAGGTAAGTTACGTTTTTCTTGTTAGCAGAAGTAAGACAGGAATGTCAGTTGGACGCGGTTACAATGTTTAAAATTCCAGCTTATTTCCAGCACCGGGAGTGTTTGTACGTCGGCAGCACAACACGCCGCTTTCAGGAATCACATTTCATTCGGAAAAAATTGCCAGAGGGGGAAAGGAATTGCGGAGGTTGCCAGATATTGCAGATAAATAGTTACTTTGCTATGGTACATGCAGAGAGAGCAGCGGTGCTGTATAAAGACGAATATAAGTTCTTTTTTATTACTGCAAGAAGAATAGATCCATTAAAAATATACATTTTCAAATATCACAAGATATATAATTATGTTTTGAAGTCACCAATAATTATTATCAACAGTAATCTCACTAGAGGTTTCGATTTATCTAGAGAAAAATCAAAACTCGAGTAGGATTTAATTGACTATTATTACTTAGTTACTTACAAATGCCTTTTAAGGAACCCGAAGGTTCATTACCGCCCTCACATAAGCCCGCCATCGGTCCCTATCCTGTGCAAGATTAATCCAGTCTCTATCATCATATCCCACCTCCCTCAAATCCATTTTAATATTATCCTCCCATCTACGTCTCGGCCTCCCCAAAGGTCTTTTTCCCTCCGGTCTCCCAACTAATACTCTATATGCATTTCTGGATTCGCTCATACGTGCTACATGCCCTGCCCATCTCAAACGTCTGGATTTAATGTTCCTAATTATTATGTCACGTGAAAAATACAATGCGTGCAGCTCTGCGTTGTGTAACTTTCTCCATTCTCCTGTAACTTCATCCCTCTTAGCCCCAAATATTTTCATAAGCACCTTATTCTCAAACACCCTTAATCTATGTTCCTCTCTCAAAGTGAGAGTCCAAGTTTCACAACCATACAGAACAACCGGTAATATAACTGTTTTATAAATTCCAAGTTTCAGATTTTTTGAGAGCAGACTAGATGATAAAAGCTTCTCAACCGAACAATAACATGCATTTCCCATATTTATTCTGCGTTTAATTTCCTCCCGAGTGTCATTTATATTTGTCAATGTTGCTCCAAGATATTTGAATTTTTCCACCTCTTCGAAGGATAAATCTCCAATTTTTATATTTCCATTTCGTACAATATTCTGGTCACGAGACATAATCATATACTTTGTCTTTTCGGGATTTACTTCCAAACCGATCGCTTTACTTGCTTCAAGTAAAATTTCCGTGTTTTCCCTAATCGTTTGTGGATTTTCTCCTAACATATTCACGTCATCCGCATATACAAGAAGCTGATGTAACCCGTTCAATTCCAAACCCTGCCTGTTATCCTGAACATTCCTAATGGCATATTCTAAAGCGAAGTTAAAAAGTAAAGGTGATAGTGCATCTCCCTGCTTTAGCCCGCAGAATTGACTATTACACTATTAGAAAAAAAGTATATAACGATTAGAAGAAATAAAGTACTCTAATACAATAAAATATTAATTGACTTACTAAAATTCTATTTCAATAATGTTAGCTTCACCAAAATCTTTGAACGGAGCCGCCATTTTCAGTCGACTATCTATGAGGGAAACAAATTGCGATCGCAAAGCATGTTTTATAGTACCGAAAAGAATTTGCAGTTTGAAATGTTGGAAACGAAGAAACAAATAATGCTAGAAATAAAATAAACAAATGCTAGGGAAGCGATAAAATTAAACAAATGCTAGAGAAGCGATAAAATTGTGCGATAAGCAGCCATGATTGGTTGAAAGACGTCCTTTCGTACCGTTTTATTGGTCAAAAGTAGTATGACGTAGTAAAAGTGTAATAGACACCCAAAAATGTTGTTATAAGTGCGAAGGGGAAATGTCCAGCAACAACTTCTTGTTCTTACATTCTGTAAACATAGAGCCTGTTATGTACAGAATTTAGAGCCATAACTTGTTCTATAATTTTTCGTTCAACTTCGAGTTTGCATCTAATTGATTCTTTACTTTTTACTTTGTTTTAAAAATAGATAATTTCATGTTATATTTTCTAGAAGTGAGTATAATTTTATATAAAAAATTTTAAGCAATCTTCCGCACTGCTCATTAGTCATCGCATAACATAGAGCAGTCAATTCTGTACGACCCGCTCTGTAACCAATCTTTGGTTTTGCCTCTTTTATAATTCCATTCATTACAATATTAAAAATAAAGTAAGGGAATCACCCTCACGATCACTTTAGTTATCGTAACATTCCTCTGATTTTGTTTTCAAGTTTGATTTTTGAAAAATTGTTTAAATAAATATCGTAAAGAAGTTGGATATATATATATATATATATATATATATATATATATATATACATACTAGGTTCAAAAAGTTCCCGGAATTTGCTAGCATCATAGAAACAACGTACCTTAAACACTATTCTACAGCATTCCCTTCAAAATAGTTGCCTTCCGCAACAACACACTTTTGCCAACGCGTGTAGAGTTCCTGGAAGCAGGCCTGGAAGCCATTTTGTGAAACCCGTCTTAGTGCTCTCGTCGCGTTTGCGATAACCTCTTCAGCATTGAATCTCCGTCCTTTCAGATGACTTTTCAGACGGGGAAACAGAAAGTAATCAGGTGGTGAGAGATCAGGAGAGTATGGTGGGTGATCCAAAGCAGTTATGTTATGCCTGGCAAGAAAATTCTTTACAATAATTGCGCGATGAGCAGGTGCATTGTCATGCATAAGGAACCAGTTGTTTTCTACCCACTTTTCTGGACGTTTCCTTCTCACTGCGTCCCAGAGGCGACGGAGGGTTTCTACGTACAATTCTTTCGTTACAGTACGACCTTCTGGAATGAACTCATGGTGCATGAGACCCTGAGAGTCGAAGAAAACTTCCAACATAACTTTGCTTTAAGTGTGCTTAAATGCGACAGGCTCATGTCAGTAGATTTACTGGCATGTGAAAGAACTCCTGCGGGACAAAATTCCGGCACATCCGGCGATGCTGATATAACCTCTGCAGTTGCGAGCGTCGTTAAATAAAACATAACATTTAAAATAACTTTGCCTTTGGAAGTGTCCCTAGGAAATTTTTGCTTCCGAGGAGATGTTTTCGATTTCCACTCAGATGACTGTCGTTTAGGGACTGGGTCGTACAAGTAGCACCAGTTTCATTTTGTTTAAGAAATCACCATCTTCATCAGCCATACAGATCATGTCCCCAGCAAAACACAGAACTTGATGTTTGTACTTTGCTCTGTGGACATAATTACAAAATGCGACGAACAAACAAAACACTATGATAAACAATTGCCTACAACTCAAAACCAATAATTGCCATTATCAGCAAACTTTAAGGAAATGACATCATGAATGTTACCAACAAAACAAATGTATAATATCCCTTGTTATATATTAATACGAAAAATGGTAGTAAAATTCCGGGAACTTTTTGAACCTAGTAGTATATATATATATATGTACAGGGTGGACCATTTCAGTTGATACCGTACAATATCTTCCAAACTAAGCGTTGTAGAAATAAATGTCTTGAATAAAAGTTGCTTGATATTAATAATAATAATAATGATTTATTTTAGCTGGCAGAGTTAAGGCCGTAAGGCCTTCTCTTCCACTCAACCAGCAAAAAGTGTATATACATATGCATGAACTTACAAAGAATTCAACAATTTGATTTAGATGAGAGTTACATGTATACAAGAGTTATTTACGAATTAAACAACAAAATACTATGAACTATTAATTAAACACTGAAATAAACTGTGTAGCAGAATTAAACTAAAATACATAGAATATTAATATATTTCAAATGATATTAGATAATAGAAAGAGATTATTATGAGACAATTTTGAAAATGCAGCACAATCAGGATGATGTCTAAAGAAAAAAGCAACAGTGTAGTCAGTAATATTTTAAATCAGTATGATTGGAGTGAAATGCTAATAAGGTTATCTTTTAAGCTGTTCTTAAAGGTGTTTGTTGTCTTGCAGCCCCTAATACTTTGTGACAAGGAATTCCATTGACGCGAGGTGGATATTGTAAAAGATGAGGAATAACAAGATGTTCTATGAAGAGGTATATTTAGCGTGCCACAGATAAGTGATCTGGTATTTACGTCGTGGTTAGAGTATAGATAAGAGAAACGAGACGAAAGGTAATTTGGTGTTGAGGTGTGCAGAATTCGAAAGAGTAAAGACAAAGAGTGTAAAGTTCTGCGTTCTTTAAGTCGGAGCCACGAGAGACTTGTGAAGGACGGTGATATGTGAGCATATCGTCGGATGTTGCACACGTATCTGACGCACATATTCTGAGCTCGTTGTAACTTGACTGACAGTTCAGAACTTAGATCACTTAACAAAACGTCACAATAATCGAAGTGCGGCATTACTAGGGTTTGTACTAGGATAAGTTTTAGTTGCTGGGGCAAGAAGTTTCTCAAGCGACTCAAAGAGACTCAAGAGATATTATGGGGGAAAGTAAATGCCATTTGTCGTGTTTTATTTGGAGGACGTTGTGACGGTTATTTTAGGGTCAATTTATTTTTTTAAATAGGAACCTACATTTTTATGTTGTTTTCTCATTCCTCATAAAAATTAAACAAATTTTGTATTAAGCACTTTGCGATTGTTCATAAACCAGTGAAAGAACCATGTACTACAAAATGGTTTTACAAAATCTGTTTATTTTGTGGTCAGGAATAATAAAACAAAATAAAAAATATTTGTTTCCATTTAAAAACGTACCTTGACCCTCAAATGACCATCCAAACGTTCTCCAAATAAAACACGACAAATGGTATTTACTTACCTCCATAATATCAAGCAACTTTTATTCAAGATATTTCTTTCTACAATGCTTAGTTTTGGAGATATTGGACAGTATCAACTTAAATGGTCCACAAATGGTTACAAAACAACGGCCACAATGTCTCATTGCCTCCTCGCCTACTGTGATGCTGGACTGTTTCGAATGGGTCCAACCATTCATTGCGCTTTCGTACACAGCCATTCATCATTTTTGTTGTTATTTACATTGGTGTAAGAACAATTGCAAAGTGCTTCATACAAAAGTTGTTTAGTTTTTTATGAGGAATGAGAAAACAACATAAAAAATGTAGGTTCCTATTTAAAAAAATTAAATTGACCCTAACATAACCATCACAACGTCCTCCAAACAAAACACGACAAATGGCATTTACTTTCCTCCATAATATCAAGCAACTTTTATTCAAGACAATTATTTCTACAACGCTTAGTTTTGGAGATACTGTACAGTATCAACTGAAATGGTCCACCCCGTATATATATACTTACTTACTTACTGACTTTTAAGGAACCCGGAGGTTCATTGCCGCCCTCACATAAGCCCGCCATTGGTCCCTATCCTGAGCAAGATTAATCTAGTCTCTACCATCATATCCCACCTCTGCTTAATTTTTTTCCAAAGACTTTTTAGTAATTTTCCATTACCATATATGGTACCGTTACAAAAACTTCCACATCTGGATTTCTATTGTTCATGACCAGGGAAAGGATTTATATGTAAATACATATTTACTTATAAAGCTAATATAATTTATATTTTGCATTATCTTTATGTTTCACAATGTGTAGGGTTGAAAAATCCTACTTTTATTTTCCATATTTTTCCATATTTTAGAGTTTAGTACATATTTTCGTTAATTTCCATATATTTTCCATATTTCATATAAAACAGTCCATATTATATTAGGTTTAACAATAAAACAAAACAAAATTCCATTAACTTTTAAAAATACATTTCAACAATAGAGATTTAAACACATGTTCAGTAATCCCTTTAACATCAGAGTTATTTGAAAATTAGCAGTCCTATCAACAATGGGAAAGTAAGTTACAAAACTGTATTAATTTAATTTAAAATTTTTAACAGACTTCAGTTGTGCAGCTCAACAGTTAAATGCCAGTCAGAGTACACATAGGTTCAGTTTTGTAAATCATACTATAAAGACGGTAAATATGCCAAAAGTACGTCATTCAGTCAATTTAAAATCAAAACTAACAAGTTACATTTCAGAATTTAAAGAAGATGGTTTATCAACTGACAATAAAATATTATTTTGTAATTTGTGTCAGTGTGCAGTATCATCTACACAAAAGTTCCTGGTGCAACAACACATTACAACTAGTAAACATCAGGCCAACAAACAACTAAATTCCAAGCAGAGACAATTGTTTTTAACACAACCAACAACATCGAATGTAAGATCTGAGTTTAACATCGACCTGTGCCGTTCTCTCATCTCTGCTGATATTCCTCTCTACAAACTAAAGAATAAGGTCTTCAGGGAATTCCTTGAAAAATATACTCAACATACAATCCCGGATGAGTCAACACTTAGGAAGACGTATGCTCCATCCATCTACGATGAGACAATACAGAAGATAAGAGATGAAATTAAAGATAGTTCAATTTGGGTTTCCATTGATGAGACTCCCGACAAAGAAGGTAGACTTGTTGGTAATGTAGTTATCGGTTTGTTAAGTGAACAATATTCTGAACGAATTCTTTTACATTGTGATGTTCTAGAAAAGTGCAATAACAAAACTATAGTTAAACTGTTCAACGAAGCTATGGGTATCCTGTGGCCAAAGGGTATTATGTACGATAATGTGTTATTCTTTATTAGCGATGCTGCCCCTTATATGGTCAAAGCTGGACAAGCATTATCTGTTGTATATCCTAAATTGACTCATTTTACTTGTGTGGCGCATGCATTTCATCGTGTGGCAGAAGTGGTCAGAGACAATTTCCCTAAAGTAGATTTGTTGATTTCATCAGTGAAAAAAGTATTTCTCAAAGCTCCCAGTAGAGTTAACGTGTTGAAAGAAATGTACCCTGAAATTCCATTGCCACCAAAGCCAATTTTAACTAGATGGGGTACATGGCTAGAAGCAGTTGAATATTATGCCGAACATATAGACTCTATTAACAATGTTCTCCTTGCATTGGACTCTGAAGATGCAGTCTCAATTGATACTGCGAAAACAGTTACCTGTGACATAAGTGTGAAGAATGACTTAGCTCACATTCAGCATACATTTTCATGCATCATAAAAACGCTCAAAAGTCTCCAAAATAGGCACCTTTCACTATCTGAAAGTTTTGAAATTATAAATAGTACTGTGGAACAACTGAATCGTGGTAGAGGTAAAGTTGCAGATGCAGTAAGAGCTAAGGTGGACACTGTACTTTCAAAAAACCCTGGATATGAAGAACTACAAAAGGTTGTTGCTGTGATGAGTGGTGAATCAACAGTGAAGATTAACTTGGACTTATCCCCAGCAGACATTGTGAAATTGAATTATGTACCAGTTACTTCTTGTGACGTCGAACGCTCTTTTAGTCAGTATAAATCTATCCTCAGAGACAATAGAAGAAGATTCACTTTTCAGCACTTGAAAGAAATGTTTGTAACCTATTGTTATGGTAACAGACAATAAAAATTGTGTTTTGTTGAAACTACATTGGAAGATAAGGTACGTCCATTATATTTTTTGTTTAGTTTGATTAAAATGTACCAATATTTAACGTACATAGTCATTTTTTTATCATTTTAAGTCCATATTTAATTCCATATTTTGGTAAAAATCCATATTTAATTCCATATTTTGGTAAAAATAACTACATATATATTTACATATTTCATATATTTTTAGTCCATATAAATCCGTTCCCTGTTCATGACAAAGAGGTATGAAATCCGTGAGCTTTTGATTAATATTATCGGAAGTAATACCACAAACGAGTTTCATACTGCTGATAATTTCACACGCACAGAGACAAGTGAAGCGCGATGGAAATTATCTAAAAACATAGACCCACGAGTGATTTCTCCTAAGACTATTTTGTGAGTCGAATATTTAATACACAATATTAATGAAATAAAAATAATAAGATATCTTATTCAATTTAATGTACTTGTCGTACGTAGCAACGTCCTTTATGCTTTAGTACAAAGGCATCCGACCTACGATTTTATGATCGTGTAAGCGAACTTTGCAACCACGGGATGTCAGAACCAAAGATATTCATTCAGTCATTCATTTTATTCCATAGATCTTACATGAGCAATGAAGCTTTAAGATGTGGAACAAGTCAAAATTTTACAATATTACAATTACAATTTTTACAAATTTTTATAGTTTTACAATTTAGTAATTTTCTGCAATTTTTTACAATATTTTGGCAAGATGTAGTGAGATGAGGTGAGGTCCGAGGATTCGCCAAAAGATTACCCGGCATTTGCCTTTTGCTTGGGGAAAACCTCGGAAAAACCCAACCAGGTAATCAAATCAAAGGGGTTGATGCCAAGGACTCGCCATAGACCATCCGGCTTCAGTCCCACGGCTGTGGAAAATCTCGGAAGAAACCAAAGACCAAAGGGAGATCCAACCCAAGCCCGAACGCAACTCCGGATCAGCAGCCCAGCGAGTCTGCCGACTGAGCTACATCGATGGCTCTACTAAAAGTATACAATACATAGCCAATCAGATTATTAAATTTACAAACGCAAACGATCATTCATCAGTTGAGCTATATGTATAATACAAAACATGTAAGTTATTAAATTTAAGGCATAAACAATTCAATCAGTTGTGATATACAGAAATTTATAATACATATCATGCAAACTACTTCAAATTACAAACACAAACAATTTATCAATAGAGCTATATACATTACTATTCAATTTAAAGCATATACAATTCATCGGCCAAAACTATACAAATATATACAATACAAAGTAGCATACTTTCATTAAGCTATACAAATTTGTGCAATTAATATCAAGTAGATTAATTCAATTTATAATCATAAACAATTCATCAGTAGAGCTATACAGACTAGTAATCATTTTAAAAGCATATACAATTCATCAGCCAAACTATACAAACATATACAATCAAATTAGTTCAATTTACAAACTTATTTTCGTTAAGCTATACAAAATTATACAATTCATATGAAGTAGATTAATTCAATTTATAAGCTTAAACAATTCATCAGTTGAGCTATACAATATACTATATTCAAGTCATCAGTTATGCTAAACAAAAATATACAATGCATAGTAAACAGATTAAAACAATTGACAAACTTTGAAATAGTTGCGTTAGTTCTCAATAGCTGACCCATTATTGGTGCGTTTAATATATATCAGGGAAATGATTATGTAGATTAAGCATAAATTATTCTCATAATTGACAATATCAGCGGTTCTCAGCTAAACCCAGTGTTGTTTTACAATCAGTAGAGTGGGATGAAAAACTGAATTCTATAATGCGGGTATATTTATGTACTATTGGTGACACTGACTACAAGGGAGCACACAGGGGTTACCAAGTGGTAGAAATTGTTACCACTGATATTTTTATTTTTTACGCGTTTTATTTTATTTTTCTCTACGTGCTCGATACATATTTTCTCAAACCCTCTCTAAACAATTCAACAAACGCGAGTGCTTTAAACTATGAATGCGTGCGCAGGGTAATTCAGATATCAGAACTGGCTATTTTAATGTTCAGTTTTCTCTTTCCTTGTCTATCCATTTTCTATAATTTTCTAACCATCTTGCTACCACTGAGATTGGATCCTGCGGGTGCCCTTCGCCATAATAATAATAATAATAATAATAATAATAATAATAATAATAATAATAATAATAATAATAACAATAATAATAGTTTTATTTTTCCTGGCAGAGTTAAGGCCATCAGAGCGTTCTTTTCCACTCAACCAGGATCACCTTTCATCTATCCATAGAAGTAATAACTAAAGAAGCCACACTTACACCAACAAATTATCGATCACTATCGATTAGTAGGGTCAGATATCTTTCAACGTCAGTGTACTACTTGCCATCTAGTGTTAAGAATCTGGTTTATAGATGAAGTATTGATTTTTGTTCAAAATTTAGTACTTCTTGCCATCTAGCGTTAAGAATCTGATCTATAGATGAAGTATTGATTTTTGTCCAAAATTTAGTACTTCTTGCCATCTAGTGTTAAGAATCTGATCTACAGATGAAGTATTGATTTTTGTTCAAAATTTAGTACTTCTTGCCATCTAATGTTAAGATTCTGATCTACAGATGAAGTATTGATTTTTGTTCAAAATTTAGTACTTCTTGCCATCTAGTGTTAAGAATCTGATCTATAGATGAAGTATTGATTTTTGTTCAAAATTTAGTATTACTTGCCATCTAGTGTTAAGAATCTGATCTATAGATGAAGTATTGATTTTTGTCCAAAATTTAGTACTACATGCCATCTAGTGTTAAGAATCTGATCTATAGATGAAGTATTGATTTTTGTTCAAAATTTAGTACTTCTTGCCATCTAATGTTAAGATTCTGATCTACAGATGAAGTATTGATTTTTGTTCAAAATTTAGTACTTCTTGCCATCTAGTGTTAAGAATCTGATCTATAGATGAAGTATTGATTTTTGTTCAAAATTTAATATTATTTGCCATCTAGTGTTAAGAATCTGATCTATAGATGAAGTATTGATTTTTGTCCAAAATTTAGTACTACATGCCATCTAGTGTTAAGAATCTGATCTATAGATGAAGTATTGATTTTTGTTCAAAATTTAATATTACTTGCCATCTTGTGTTAAGAATGTGATCTATAGATGAAGTATTGATTTTTGTTCAAAATTTAGTATCACTTGCCATCTAGTGTTAAGAATCTGATCTATAGTTAATTTTTGTTCAAAATTTAGTATTACTTGCCATCTAGTGTTAAGAATCTGATCTATAGTTGATTTTTGTTCAAAATTTAGTATTACTTGCCATCTAGTGTTAAGAATCTGATCTATAGATGAAGTATTGATTTTTGTCCAAAATTTAGTACTACATGCCATCTAGTGTTAAGAATCTGATCTATAGATGAAGTATCGATTTTTGTTCAAAATTTAGTATCACTTGCCATCTAGTGTTAAGAATCTGATCTATAGATGAAGTATTGATTTTTGTTCAAAATTTAGTATCACTTGCCATCTAGTGTTAAGAATCTGATCTATAGTTGATTTTTGTTCAAAATTTAGTATTACTTGCCATCTAGTGTTAAGAATCTTATCTATAGATGAAGTATTGATTTTTGTTCAAAATTTAGTATCACTTGCCATCTAGTGTTAAGAATCTGATCTATAGATGATTTTTGTTCAAAATTTAGTATCACTTGCCATCTAGTGTTAAGAATCTGATCTATAGTTGATTTTTGTTCAAAATTTAGTATCACTTGCCATCTAGTGTTAAGAATCTGATCTATAGTTGATTTTTGTTCAAAATTTAGTATTACTTGCCATCTAGTGTTAAGAATCTGATCTATAGATGAAGTATTGATTTTTGTTCAAAATTTAGTATCACTTGCCATCTAGTGTTAAGAATCTGATCTATAGTTGATTTTTGTTCAAAATTTAGTATTACTTGCCATCTAGTGTTAAGAATCTGATCTATAGATGAAGTATTGATTTTTGTCCAAAATTTAGTACTACATGCCATCATATAAACGAAATAGTCACATTAATTATTTTTTTTACTTCATAACTACTGAAAAATGTATTTCATTATTGTGTTCAACGTTATTTATGTTTCTAAATACAACACAAATGTATGTTAATAAGACGTTTTTTGTTTTATTTCTAAATCACCTCGCGACCCTATCAACTTTTACACGATCCCCCCCCCCCAAGGGTCATGACCCATATTGCTTTAGAATAAACTACATTATTTTATGAACTATTAACTTGTAAACTGTTTATTCCAACGTTTTGGGGAGCGAACTCCTGACCATCCGCAATCAAGTCAACGAATGACATGGTTGATGTTGTGGCCCAGGAACTCTAATATTGCCGTGACGTCTGGATGTAAACATTTCAGACATTTGGAGCATTTTAATCACTTTTGTATAATTATCCGAGTTGTGCTGCTTGCGCAACTCCGCGCACCACGTGATCTTATTTTGGTCGAATGCACAAACAAAGAGGCACATGCCAAGCGGATGAGTGGTTGTGCACACCTGACCTCTTGGCTTGGCAAGGTTTGAAATGCTTTAACGCCGCCTATCTATTGTTATTCTTATATTTATAATGTAACATTTTCCTTTTGCAAGGTCATTATTGCTTTCTTCACATCACTGCTCATGTAGGCCCGTGAAATAAAAAATAGCATATGTAGGGTTATCAGAGTGAAAAACAGGACAACTGGCTCAAAAAGCAGGACACAAAAGGATTTGTAGACGTCCTGTTTCTTAGAACGTTTTTAGATTCAAAAGTAACATTTAAACTGCAAAATTGATACTATTCTTTAATTTGCGTAGGCATATATTAAATAATTATCGTGCAATAAAACAATTATTAAAATACAGTTAGGCTTAAAACAAAACGAAAAATACAATTGCAATATTACAACACTACCTTTTAGAGCCAGCGGTATACAGAAACGTACTGTACACGAAAAATACCAGCTATTTATTTTACCAAATTTTACATGTAGGCCTAATTACAAAAACTGCTTTACTGCTGACAGATGACTGAAATAATGGCCTTCACTATAATCGGAAGAATAATTTAACATATTTACAGTTTTACTGATTCTGATTTTCAGGTGGAAAAAATTGAAATTATAGTCGCGACGCTGTTATTTCGGCGTGACTCCGCCTCTTTGCTTACGTCTTAGGAAGTGAAGGCTCTATAAAGTCTAGGTAGGTAGTATCGTTCGCCATTTTTGTTCTTTCGTTCCCGAGCTACCAGACGAGGAATCTATTTGCCATACTGTTAAACATTATCATGTCGTAGCTCCAATGATAATAAATCAAACGCACTGTAATTCAGCAAATAATTGAGCGGCAAATAACGTCTTCGTGTGCTTTCTGCGAACGCCAACGAAAGAGCCAAAATGGCAGGCGATTATATTAAGTATTTATCGAGCCTTAAGAAATGAATAACGTTTAAATGTAGCTGACCTGCAACGCGATTGGCTGCCGGAAATTAGAGCGATGGGACTATAGCTCCTAACCTAACCCTAACCTTATTAACATTATTTGTGAAACCAAATTCAGGACGACGCATAAAATAACAAAAACAATAAATTACAGAAAATATTTGTAAATGCTTTTATATTGTATAAAGTCTACATTTTACTATATAGCATTTATATTATAAATTACTAAGAACAAAAATGTCGTTGGTTATCATTTCTGTTAATCATTGAATATATATATATATATATATATATATATATATATATATATATATATATATATACCAGGTGTTTCAAAACACCCGTATCAGCCTCTTTTCTCGAAAACTATGTGGCACTGATTGTTCATAAAAAATTTTGATAGCCGTAACCTATGTAAAGAATCGATTGATGGTAGTACCATTTCCCGTAACAAACCGGAAGTAGGGTTACCTGTGGTCAACTTCGAAATTTCAAATGAGAACATGGGTCATTGAAGGTACAATTGGAAACTACTTTTAAAAAGAAACAACTTTGACTGAAACTTTGTTTTTCTAACTTTTATTGTTTATTCACAAAGCAACAAAAATATTATCTTCTGAGAAATTATGTATGTTGTTTATGTACGTACACTCTTCATAGTAAGTGTTCAAAATGTCCGTCACCCTGTGCTAAACAATGTTCTGATCTCCTTCTAACATCCGTGATTGCACTTCAGCACAGCTTAGAGACCCATAGGTTTCTCTAATTCTTTGTTTCATGTCTTCTCTTGTTGTTGGACGCACCTGGTAGAACATGTCTTTAATTCTCTTCCACAAGAATAAGTCATTTGGAGTGAAGTCAGGAGATTGGGGTGGCCAGGCCACTGGTCCTCCTCGTCCAATCCACCGTAGGGGAATAACCGGCTAATAACTCGCCGAGCCCTACGAGAAAAATGAGCCACACAGCCGTCCTGCTGAAGCCACATCGTTAACCGAAGCATAAGGGGAACATCATGAAACAACTGGTGCATAATGTTTCGGAGGAAGCGTGCGTTCTACCATTTAAGTTTTCCTAAAAAAAGTATGGTCCTATGACTCGATGTCCGAGGAAGCCACATATGTTTTGAGGCTCCACACATGTTGGTAATCCACTTCACGTAGCCAGTGTGGATTAACTGGAGACCAGTAATGGGCATTGTAGAGATTTACCTGACCATTACTTTTGAAAGTTGCCTCATCAGTCCACAGAATTCTGAGCTCGAAATCACAGTCTATGTTTAGAAACCAATTGGAGAAGTCAACAGATTCTGGAAATCATGTCCCCTATGTTCATGATGGAGATAAATATGATATGAATGAAATTTGTTGTCTTTCAGAATTCTAAACACTGTATTATGGTGCAATTCTGAATCATGGGCAAGTCTTCTTGTGGGAGAGAATTAAAGACATTTTCTACCAGGTGCGTCCAACAACTAGAGAAGATATGAAACAAAGAATTAGAGAAGCATGTATGTCTCTCAGTTGTGCTGAAGATCTCCGTGCAATCACGGATGTTAGGAGGTGATCAGAATATTGTTTAGCGCTGGGTGGCGGACATTTTGAACACTCACTATGAAGAGTGTACGTACATGAACAACAAACAATATTTCTCAGAAAATACCATTTTTGTTGCTTTATTAGTAAACAATAAAAGTTAGAAAAAAAAATTGAGTAAAAGTTTTTTTCTTTTGTAAAGTAGTTTCCAATGGCACCTTCAATGATCCATGTTCTCATTTGAAATTTCGAAGTTGACCACAGGTACCCCTCCTTCCGGTTTGTTACGGGAAATGGTACTACCACCAATCGATTCTTTACACAGATTTCGGTCATCAAATTTTTTTTTTATGAACAACCAGTATCATATAGTTTTCGAGAAAAAAGGCTGATACGGGTGGTGTGAAATACTCGGTATACTATTAAAGTACAGAAAAAAACTTCATTATGTTTCTGGAAGCTAGCTTGTGTACTGTAGAACATCTTTTATTATTATTTTGTTGTTCAATGTGCTGCGTTGAACACTGATTCTTGTTTGTTATTTCTCGACTATTTTGAACTTGATCCAAGACCACAGGCGCCAGGATTATAATATCGGCAGAGTGGCGATCACATTCTTTACTGGAACGCTACACTGCACTCCTATGCTGTTTTAGTATTATGTACTGTATAGGCTATAACATTCCCCACATAGGCGATAAAATAATTCTGAATGGCTTAATATTTTGTTGCTCCAAATGTAATACCATGAAATGCGTCTTAGTATACAGCACGTAACAGACCAAATGTTAACAAAATGATAGGATGGGTGAAGGCTCGAATACAAACATTGCTCATTAAGTAATACACAGGTAGTTACATAATGCGTCGTTTTGGCGCTACGCCTCTCCAATTAGACGGTCCTTGTAGGTCGACGAGACGCTTAAAGAATATCACCACAGAATTTTTGGTGACGTACACTGTTACTCCGTGATAAAATACAAGAAAACTATCAGTGTCCGACGAAAAGGTTATCACTACGACAAGGTTATGATTTTATTTTTGACTACGGACAGTCGAAGCTCCTGTTCAAATTAGCGGCCTTCGACGTCAGCACATAACGTGCAACGCCTCTGCAGAGATGTCTAACTTTCTATAAAAATGTCTGGAATATTTTTGATTGCGTTGACGGCAGAAGTGATTTGTTGGACGAAATTCTCTTGCCATTCCACTGGCGTTTCTTACACCAAGTTCTTTTAAGTGACCTCGAGATATTTAGGTTAGATATAAATTTCGCGAATCCAAGAGTAATGCTTTAGACCACGACGCCACGGCAAAGACTGAAAGATTCCTACGGCCCAGTTCAAAAGGGAAACAACAACACATTTTAAGTTTTGTGAAACGTGCATTTTAAAGCCTCATGTTTCTGTGAAAAATCAAAGGATCGTTGAAATTACTCCAGATTCTGTTAATGATGTTTTATATATACTATAAGTTTCAAATTTGAGTGTGTTAATTGGATTTTTCACAGTAACACAAAGCTTTAAAATTCAGGTTTCTCAAAACTTTTAATTTTGAGTGGTTTCCCTTTTGAATTGGTACGTCGAAGTAATGACTTACAAACCTAAAGGACATAAAAATATATACAGGTCGACCTTACAAAAGGATGATAGAGCAATTTGGAGTCGCAACAGACTAATAGCCTGATGCCCCTGATCACATATACAGTATATCATATTGGCCATTCCCATGTTATGAAATGGCAACGACCACCAGAGCCTCCACCGTCGAAAAGGCATTTTTGGTAACGATCGCTAGATGGAAGTACAGGGACAACATTTTATTTTTACTTCAATTTTTATTGTTCCTGAGTTTTTGAATGTACTTCACTCCCACCCCTTCTACTAATGAAGTTCAACCGTCCTCCACACAGAACCAAGACAGCACATACAGTCGTAGTAGCCTTACGGTCATAGTAAACTGTACGTTCCAAAAATATGTTCGCGTTTTCCAGTGACGAAAGAGCTTTCAATATTCCACCATTTTCCATTTGCCTACGTCGCATCCCGGTTTCCCCCACCTGCTTCTATTAGCCTCTCTGTAAATGCTAGTGGCTGGGCTGTCTTAGCTCTTTTCTGAGAACATTAATTTCTGTTAGGAATTGGACGTCTACGTAATATTACACCCATACAATTGTTTAAAATAACTTAAATAAAAGGGCCTCGTTAAGTAATTAACTGTCACGTGATTTCCTCCCTTTCTACGACGCTGCGACGTAACCACTTGGACGGACAGTAGATAGCATGTCTGAGTAATTTTATCTTTTCGGATCGGGCAGAAGTGAAGATTGAATTTACAGTACGTAAGGTACTCTTTCATAGAGTAGGTACAGAATTATTTCAACATGAGGTACTAGTACGAAGTACGAACCTGGTAATTGGAATTAGGTACAATAGTCTATAGTGCGATAATATGCACATTAGAACTGAAGCCTGTATCGAAATGAACGGCCACCATTTCCAAAAATCTGCTTAAATATCCAAATTATGATTATTTTTCAATTTAACTTCATTCTCCATAGTGTACGCTAATGTGCTGTAGACAGTATAATATACACTGCATAATGAATACGTCCGCATGGAAAGCTCAGTTCGTGAGTAAAAACACTCATTGTTAATACTGTACTATACTTTGATTAAACAAAAGCCTAATGAAAATTATCAAACTCAAAATCGCGATATTTTCTAGTTTACGTAAATGGATGAACTACTTTTCTTCCCTCCTATACCTAGTAATGTGATTTGTTTGTATTTTATGCCAGTATCATCGAACTCCAGTCGTGGAAGGGGGTAGCAAACGGTGTTTCCGGTTGATCCAAAGGTATAGCCAGGTTAATATTATTTTTTATTTCATTGGGTTATTTTACGACGCTGTATCAACATCTAGGTTATTTAGCGTCTGAATGAAATGAAGGTGATAATGCCGGTGAAATGAGTCCGCGGTCCAGCACCGAAAGTTACCCAGCATTTGCTCGTATTGGGTTGAGGGAAAACCCCGGAAAAAATCTCAAGCAGGTAACTTGCCCCGACCGGGATTCGAACCCGGGCCACCTGATTTCGCGGCCAGACGCGCTGACCGTTACTCCACAGGTGTGGACGTTAATATTATAAATGTTAGTAAAAATAAAATGATGTCCCTGTACAATTGTTCCATGCAATTTTTTTTTTAATTCTTCTTGGATTTTGTAAAGTATCGGACTTCATGGGTCCCTGACTGCACTATTTTGTTGTTCCTTGTGTTTGTAGTTCACAGAATCTCTTCTTCACACAAATTCGAAGACGTTGATGTCCTTGAAAATGTTTGGAAATTTGTTTGCGCTTCCTTACACTGTATCACAAGACCACCAGTTAGATTATTACGCAATATCGAAAATAGCCATTTTCGGCGTTCTATACAGTCTGAAGTGTCTACATTATAGTCTCCAATTCTGTTAATGAAGTAATTTGAACTTCTTTGAAGTCGACTGTAAAACTTCCTTATAATTTTGATAAGAACTTCCTGTATATATGGCGGGTTGGGGACAACTCGCCACAGAAAATTGGCCACAGAGGCAACTCACCACATAATTGAAATTCGTATCAAAGTCAATTAGCCACACATTAAAATTCAAGGCAACACTCAAATTCGCAACAATTTATAATATATTCCTATGGTAACACAAGACAAATCCAGAAGCTGTAAACTAATTCGGAACTATGGCGGAAGAAATTCGCTTCACAAAATCAGAAAGAGGCTCTGACAAATTAATATATAAAGCGCATCCTTCCTTGTATCACGTGCTGGAGCAACTACAGTTGGAAGTGGAAGAAGTGGACAGATGCATAGAGAGATTGGAAGGTGGTCATTCTCCTACCAAAAAGAAGCGGAAGTACATCGACATGGACAGACGAATATCACGTACAGTTGAAGAATACCCGCGGTACAAGGTAGAAGGCACCGTCATCCGGTTCTTGAGAGCTGTAGGCCACAACCTAGCACGACATTTTTGAAGCTAAATTTACATGTACATAGCAATACTTAGTGGAATTTACAAATTATTAATCTCTGTATCCATTCGCACAATATAGAGCTTCTGGAAGTCATGGATTTATCTTTGTACCTCAGTGTGACAAATTATCTATCTGTGACAAATTGTCTATGTGTGGAAAATTGTTTATCTGTGGCAAATTGTCTATTTGTGGCGAATTGTCCTTATTACCAATTTTCTGTGGCCAATTGTCCCAGTTACCAATTTTATATTGCCAATTTTCCGGAACCGATATATGGCATATTGAGATCTTCATGTATCTGAGATGTTCTAGTAAACCAGTCAGACGCATGAATCAGTCTAAGAGCCTTGTTTTGTGCAACCTGTAGTGGTTTGTAAGCAATGCTGTTCATATAGCCCCAGGAAGGTGCAGCATATGTTATAATTAGGGAACGGAATTTGGAGTAGTAAAAGCTAGTATTGGCATCTACACAGTCATTTGTTTACAACCCTTTATACCAAGTCCTCCCCTCCATGACATACTCGCAGGTCTCTACACGTCAACAACAGGTAAACGGGACAGTTGTCGCATAAGAACTTCAACGTGCAGGTTTGCAGTTCAGAGTAGTAGGTACAATGCCGAAAGTGAAACCAACTAACAATACAGTATTGAAAGACTATATTTGTAAAACTTCCAGATCAAGTATCAAAATTCAGGAATCAATTCCCTAAATTGTCGCTTCCCCCATGTCCAGTTCCTACGAGATGGGGGTCATGGTTAGAAGCTTGCAATTATTACGCACGTCACCTCCAATCTGTGAAGAAAGTGGTCCAGTCTTTCGATCCCGATGACGCGGCTGCGATTCAAATACGCCAGGAACTGCTAAATGATGAAACAATCGAGAAAGAAGTCACGGATATTAAGTCAAATTTTGGATATTTACCGGATGCCATTATTCAATTAGGAAAGTCAGGAGTAGAACTAGTTGAGCAAATAAATATTATGAGGACTATTGTAAATAAACTGAGTGCAGTAGAAGGTGAAATAGGAAAACGTGTTGGTGAAAAAATGAACAAAGGTTTGATTAAAAATGATGGATACGATATTCTTAGTCGGATTTCAGATGTACTAACAAAGACGTTTCCCAATGACGTCATTCAACATGTGAATTCAATTGACGTGTCTTGTTTCAAGTACTGTCTATTTGTCTCTGCAGATGGAGAGCGGAGTTTTTCCATGTTACAAAATTTCCTTCCTTGCAACAGAGCAAAGTTGTATTTTGAAAATTTGAAAAATAATATTTACAATTTATTATAACAAGGCATAGCATTAATTGAAAATGCCATTTCGTTTGGATCTACATATTCAGAGGCGAGTTCCATACAGAAGACAACTGTCTATCAACATCAATATGTCCACTGACACGCGAAGATGCAGAGGTTGATATTTAATTATGTATATTTGTAATGTTGTTTATTGGTGTCTTGTGCGTTGCGAAGAAAAGCACATGTAGTTCAAAAAGAAATGCAGATTATGTATGTAGGTCACTATATGTCATTAAACTATTCCATTTGTTTATTCTGAAATATATTTACAGACGTTGCGTGTAAGTTTGTATGAAGTGGACTGTACTCTTCCATGCGCCGTGACGCAGCTCGCTTGACAGTCACTGAGCTACGAATATCTATACTACGTTTCACCATTCTTTATAATACTCCAAATCCCTTTCCCTGGTTATAATTGACAGTACCAAAGCCTTATAGAGATGCAATTTCCTTTAATGCTCCATGCAGTTTCATAAGGGTTACAACGTGACTTATTTTGCAGTCGCTAGATGGCAGCATAGTGAAATTTACAAAAGTGGTTGCCTTGAAAACCCATTAGGCTGATGGATGTTATACTTGTATGTAATCAGGGCTAATGCCTAAAGAAGCAATAGAAGAGGGATTGGAAAGTTGGTGGAGGAGGAGTGTATGTGAAGTGGGTAAAAGAAGTCAGCATTAAATGACAGTGTTGTATTTGTGTGATCGCCAAATGAGATTGTCCATTTGAAAGGCGTGGTATGTTCCCAATAGCAGGTTTAAATAACAGCAGGTATGCGCCAAATAAGAAGTTCGCTCTCCGTCATGTCAGCCGAACTATTAAGATTGTCAGCTCTGGCCCGCAGTGACGCACGACGACAGACAAATCGCTTGGAACGTCAGCGGGGCGAGAGATCGAATGCTAACGAGCGCGTAAATCACGGAGCACGCGTGACGACGACGGCCGGCCGAACCCCTGAATGGAGGATTCGGAATTGCAGCTTCATTGACAATTCGCTCGATTGGCAACGATATCTAAACAAGTGTTGTCCTCCAATAGCCCGCATTCCTTCACCCGGTGCTGGTGTGACGAATGGTTTCTACGATCGAACAGGCTAATTCATTCAGCATGTGCAATTCATGTGGATTTTGTGTGTGCGTTTTTAACTGTTGTTTGAGTACAAGATTTGAGAACATAAAAATGTAATGCGAAAAGTAATACAGGGTGCTCTAAAATTCCCCTTACAAACTTCTAGGACTTGTTAAGGGGAGAGGATGGTAATTTTTAAAACTTTTTTCCTATTTGGTGTAAAATATTAATTTTTTGTATGTAGAGAGCTCACGGCTATAGCAACTCAACAAAATAGAAATATTTTGAATAAATTATTTGGGAGCCAGATTTGAAAAAAAAATGTACCCAATGCAGGATTTTACTAAACTCGATATATCCAAGCCATTTTTAAAGATAAATTCAAACACAATGTTACAATTTATTTGTAAAAGCACGCTCTACAAACTGTCTATAACAGAATTTTGATATTAGTTCCTACATTTGTAAAATAAACAATTAAAATTTAATAACATTTTTTTTTTATTTTCTTTCTTGCAACAGAGAGACTTATTTTTAAAATGAAATCAATTAGGGAAATTCCGTTACAGAGAAAAGTTTCCTAGTAGTCTAGAGAATGTGTATTCTAAATTTCATTCATATATCTTTAATAGTTCAAAAATTATATCGATTTTTGTCTGGCTATGTAGCGAAAAAAATAAAGCTCCAGAAACAGCAATCAAAGGGGGTGTGATTTAATAATCCAGAGCGCAGGAACTTTAAAAATGGCGTCTCAACATCCAATAAGGGCACAGATACCCACACAATGTTATACAATGTATTCCACACACATCACAGAGTATTTTAAAGAAAAATTTGGTTTTGAAAAAAAAGTGAAGTTCCGGAAACAACAAACAAAGTGCGGTGTAATTTAAAAATCCAGAGCGCAGGAAGTTTAAAAATGGCGTCTCAACAACCGATAAGGGCACAGATACCCACAAAATATTATACAATGTATTCTACACATATCACAGAGTATTTTAAGGAAAAAAATTTGTTTTTTGAAAATTTACTCATTTTTCACCAAAAAATACCATCCTCTTCCCTTAAGGGGACTGAGTAGATAATATTTTGAATTGGAACCCATGTCCGGAAATGAACCGTTTCCGTGCTACAGCCGTTCGAACAAAGATGGATAGGCCGAGGTGGTCCAATTGCATGGCCTCCACGATCACTGGATTTAACTCCATTGGACTTTTTCCTCTGGGGTCGTATGAAGAGTTTGGTTTATGAGACTCCTGTAGAGACAGCTGAAGATCTGGTGGCACGAGTTGTGGTCGATGCAGGAGAGATTGCAGATACACCAGGTGTGATAGAGCGCGTTTACCAAAACATCATTCGTAAGTACAATGCGTGCAACGAAGTTGGTGGTCGCCACATCGAACCGCATTTTTAGTGGATTTGAATGTTAACCATCATTTGAAAAGGACAAAAACAGTTTAAGTTGAACTGTAAACAAAAGTGTTTGTGACAAATGATTCAGTTTCCATTTTGTTTCTTTGGTTATTAATGAGTTGAATTGTAAAACAAGTGATGTACTGGGTCACGCCTCATAATAAAATAAATTACTTGTAAAAGTGGTTGCGTTAAAAACATGTTTTCAAACGGTACGTTTCCGGACATGAGTTCCAATTCAAAATATTATCTACTCTGTCCCCTTAACAAGTCCTAGAAGTTTGTAAGGGGAATTTTAGAGCATCCCGTATATTAGTATCTTCTTTTTCTTATTCTTCTTCCTATCAAGTATTAGGCCTAGTGGCCTGTTACTGCGGCGTGTAGAAGATATTATTTTTATTCACAGTTTTCTGCCTAAGGGCAGGTTCTTCACTGCAAAACCCAGCATTCTCCAATCTTTCTTATTTTCTGCCTTCCTCTTTGTCTCCGCATATGATCCATATATCTTAATGCCGTCTAACATATAAGTGGTAAGCACAATAAGGCTCTGGCTGCAGTGTAAGCCTTCGGGCCTCTCCTCTGTACAAAGTAAAAAAAGAGCCTGCAGCTTTGAATATTTTAATTTTATTTTATTCCCCCCCCCCCCACAATAATTTCAATTATACTTTTGCCCGTCTAAAATCTTCTGTTACAGCGAGTTCAGAATATGTGCGTCAGATACGTGTGCAACATCCGACGATATGATCACATACCGTCCTTCGCAAGTCTTTCATGGCTCCGACTCAAAGAACGTAACACTTTACACTTTTTGTCTTTACTCTTTCGAATTCTGCATACCTCAACACCAAATTACCTTTCGTCTCGTTTCTCTTATCTATAGAGTACTCTAACCACGACGTAAATATCACTTATCTGTGGCGCGCTAAGTATACCTCTTCATAGAACATCTTGTTATTCATCATCTTTTACAGTCTCCACCTCGCGACAATGGAATTCCTTGTCACAAAGTAAGACAATAAACACTTTTAAAAATACCTTAACGGATAACCTTCTTATACTGACTTAAACGGTCACTGACTAAACGGTCTTTAGACATGCGTCTTGATTGTGCTGTATTTTCACAATTGTTTCATAATAAACTCTTCCTATTTATCTAACATTATTTGAAATATATTAACATTCTATGTATTTTAGTTTAATTCTGCTACACAGTTTGTATTTCATTGTTTAAATTAATAGTTCATAGTATTTTACTGTTTAATTCATAAGTAACTCTTGTATACACGTAACTTTTTACCGAAATCAAATTGTTGGATTCTTTGTAGCTTGTAAGTTCATACATATGTATGTATACTTTTTGCTGGTTGAGTGGAAGAGAAGGCCTTACGTTCTTCACTCTGCCAGCTAAAGTAAATTATTATTATTGTTATTATTATTATTATTATTATTATTATTATTATTATTATTATTATTATTTAATACAATATCGAAGAACATTTATGCGCCTAGTAGACATTTGACTTTAAAATTAGAAAACTTCTTGAGATTAGGCAGTCAAGTATTAGGATCCTTAAGCAACAATAAACAACGGAGGTTGTAGGGATAGCGAGAAAGAATAACGTAGTAGCCTACGGTTAGTAGAGGAGAATTGCTGGATGTTGAGAAACGCCACCGAACAAAGGTCATGGTATCATGATAAGCAAATGTCTTTATGATCCTACATATCTGACTTTAAAATTAGAAATTTGAGATTAGGTTCCTTGGGGGTAAATTCTGCAAATCTGAACCGTTCTCCTTAACTGCCTAATTACTGCACAGTAAAACCTTTTAATTCCATTAGGTTCGTTAGGGCCTAGGGAATATTATTTTGTGTTAGTTATGACTCCTTTGGATGACGTTTATGAACACTCTATATATGAACACTTTCCGTCTCACAGCACCTATCATAAAGAAATAAAGTGTTTAAAAATGTAACAAATTCCTATCTAATTGTTTAAAAACTAGAATGGTCTTTTCCTTGGTTAATTCAACATGAAATAAATCGAAAATACCTACATCCATAGTTAAAGACTTAGACATAAAGATAATCGCACAATAAAAGAAATGTCTGAAGTACAAGTTTTCATAAGTGTTCCACGGAATGCCTTATTTTCCGGTTCATTAATAGAGATGATATTATTGTCTTCAGGCACTAATCACAATCAGTCTACACCTGTGGAGTAACGGTTAGCGCGTCTAGCCGCGAAACCAGGTGGCCCGGGTTCGATTCCCGGTCGGGACAAGTTACCTGGTTGAGGTTTTTTTCCGGAGTTTTCCCTCAACCCAATATGAGCAAATGCTGGCCAACTTTCGGTGTTGGACCCCGGACTCATTTCACCGGCATTATCACCATCTCATTCAGACGCTAAATAACCTTAGATGTTGATAAAGCGTCGTAAAATAACCTACTAAAATAATAAAAAAAAAATCACAATTTATGTACGAAATATTTACACTTCAATTTGTAAGTTTTAATAACTTTTGAGGTAATTGTGATATAATACTGAGAGCTGACTTTTAACCTCTTCTTGGTTTGATAAATTGAACAATGTGCGATTTTATAAATTAATATTTAATATTCAATGTTTAAAATGTAATTTAAAAATAGGCAGTTGTTATCAACAGTAATCTCACTAGAGGTTTTGATTTATCTAGAGAAAATCAAAACTCGAGTGGGATTTAATTGACTATTACACGATTAGAAGAAAGTATATAAAGATTAGAAGTAACGAAGTACTCCAATACAATTATATATTAATTGGCTTACGAAAATACAACTGTCTTCAAATGTATTATTGTACCATCTCAACATTACGCTAGATGGCAGTAGTGTTTTATGATTATGTTTTCTTGTTATCAGTTGTGCCAACTATGGAATCTTCATTGAACTCTGTGGACGGTTACTACTCAAGAAGGCTTTGTTGATTCAGTTTCATTTTTATTAAAACATTTGCATTCCACTTCAATCATCCGGATCCCAGTAATCAACGTCACTTGACAGATGATTTTCAATAAATCTTAGTATTAAACAATCTCTGATACGTGACTATCCATAATATCATATAGCAGAAGCTATAACAAACATAACCTAAATAATATAAACAAGTGTTAGAAAAGTTTTAATTAGGGATGAAATAAACAAGAGACATTTTAATTAACGATGATGAAATAAAAAATAAACATGAATCATTTTAAAAGAAACAATTATTGAAAGTACAATTTCCAAATTTGAATGTTTTAGTGGTTGGTGGTTCAGTTGATGTTATATTGGACGTGTGCGTAAAAGAAGTGAACTCGTTGATGTTACTCAAAATTTCCGAATGGTGCTCTTCATATATGACCAATGATCTTTATTAATTCTTGTTCTTGAATGCCAATCCGAGTCATATTTGAAAGTGCTGTGCATCGACTGGAGTGATTTGTAATTTTCTGTTTTTTGACGTCCAGACCAGTGCAGTTTGAAATGTTGGCGAACAGAGAAACAAATGCTAGGGTAGTGATAAAAATAAACAAATGCTAGGGACGCGATAAAATTAAACAAATGCTAGGGACGCGATAAAATTGTGCGATAAGCAGCCATGATTGGTTGTAAGACGTCCTTTCGTACCGTTTTATTGGTCAAAAGTAGTGTGACGTAGTAGAAGTGTAATAGTCATAATAAAGTTACTTTCAAATTTCTTTTTATTTCATTAAAATAAATTATAAGCTATAAACTTGACATTTTGGCCACAAAGAAGGGTAAAAACTATGCAATATACCTAATATTTCAGGAAACTAAAAACTACAGTATACTATTTACCCCTTTGAATTTTTAAGTGGTAAATCTTACCCCAGTTGGAGATTTATACTTCGAAGAGGTGGAAAAATTCAAATATCTTGGAGCAACAGTAACAAACATAAATGACACTCGGGAGGAAATTAAACGTAGAATAAATATGGGAAATGCGTGTTATTATTCGGTTGAGAAGCTTTTGTCATCCAGTCTGCTGTCAAAAAATCTGAAAGTTAGAATTTATAAAACAGTTATATTACCGGTTGTTCTGTATGGCTGTGAAACTTGGACTCTCACTTTGAGAGAGGAACATAGGTTAACGGTGTTTGAGAATAAGGTGCTTAGGAAAATATTTGGGGCTAAAAGGGATGAAGTTACAGGAGAAGGGAGAAAGTTACACAACGCAGAGCTGCACGCATTGTATTCTTCACCTGACATAATTAGGAACATTAAATCCAGACGTTTGAGATGGGCAGGGCATGTAGCACGTATGGACGAATCCAGAAATGCATATAGAGTGTTAGTTGGGAGGCCAGAGGGGAAAATACCTTTGGGGAGGCCGAGACGTAGATGGGAAGATAATATTAAAATGGATTTGAGAGAGGTGGGATATGATGGTAGAGAATGGATTAATCTTGCTCAGGATAGGGACCAATGGCGGGCTTATGTGAGGGCGGCAATGAACCTCCGGGTTCCTTAAAAGCCAGTAAGTAAGTAAGTAAATCTTATCCCATTACTCCTCCATTGGTGCGCCACTGCTCGAAATATTTTCTGTAAATTAATAAAAAAAAACGGCGCTCATTTTAGTATGGGGGTCTTGCGCCTAGGAGGACGCGCCCGCTAAGCGCGCACTGTTCAGCGGACGTGGGGTCGGTATGCACCTCCGTGCGTCAGCGGGTGAATCACGGCGCGGGGGGCTATTTTAAGAGCACGTGCCACTACAATCCGCTCTCCGTGTCTAAGTCAGCCTCTAAGAACGCGCTGCTCGTCTAAACAACAACAAAGTTACTTTTAATTAAGCGACAACCTCGATCTCCTCCTTGTGGGTCAGTAGGGCACGCATTTCCACCTTTATGACAGGACAGCATGCATAAATAATGTGGATACGACTCAGCAGCGGACTCTTCCCTCGCTTTAGTATTCATCCAAATGTTACACTTAATACGTTTTAAAATAAGTTGTAATAACTTAATTCTATGTTTATAAAAGCTAGGAGGTTGGGGAGTGTGTCACGTATGTAAAAATGAATGTTTCATCACCACACGCAAAGCATTAAATACCAACCAAACCAAATCAGATCAAATGAGAAAATCAAATGAAATCAAATCAAACGAATCAAAGAAATGAAATGAAATCAAATGAGATCATCAAATGAAATCAAATCAAATGAATCAAAGAAATGAAATGAAATCAAATGAGATCATCAAATGAAATCAAATCAGATAAGATCATCAAATGAAATCAAATCAAATGAATCAAAGAAATGAAATCAGATCAAATGAGATCATCAAATGAAATCAAATCAAATGAATCAAAGAAATGAAATCAAATCAAGTGAGATCATCAGATGAAATCAAATCAAATGAGATCATCAAATGAAATCAAATGAAATGAGATCATCAAATGAAATGAAATCAAATGAGATCATCAAATGAAAACAAAACAAATTAGATCATCAAATGAAGTCAAATCAAATGAGATCAAATGAAATCAAATTAGATCATCAAATGAAATCAAATCAAATGAGATCATCAAATGAAAACAAAACAAATTAGATCATCAAATGAAATGAAATCAAATGGATCAAAGAAATGAAATCAGCTCAAATGAGATCATCAAATGAAATGAAATCAAATGAATCAAAGAAATGAAATCAGATCAAATGAGATCATCAAATGAAATCAAATCAAATTAGATCATCAAATGAAATCAAATCAAATGAGATCATCAAATCAAATTAGATCATCAAATGAAATCAAATCAAATGAATCAAAGAAATGAAATCATATCAAATGAGATCATCAAATGAAATGAAATCAAATTAGATCATCAAATGAAATCAAATCAAATGAGATCATCAAATGAAATCAAATCAAATGAAATCATCAAATGAAATAAATCAAATGAGATCATCAAATGAAATCAAATCAAATGAATCAAAGAAATGAAATCAGATCAGATAAAATCAAATCAAAAAGAAAAGGAAACCATAAAAATCCGAATCAAACAAAAAACAAACAAACAAATAAACCAAGCTAATTGTAACCAAACTAAATCAAAGAAACAAAAGCAAACCAACCAAACCAAACCGAACTAACACAAAACAAAACAAACAACCTCCTTCTTCGTAAGAATATTAAAGATTTATTGATTTGTCCTACAGAATAATCTCTGTAATTAATTGACAATTAATATTTGAGGAGAAAAATTCGCTCCGGCGCCGGGGATCGAACCCGGATCCTTGGTTCTACGTACCAAGCGCTCTGACCACTGAGCTACGCCGGAGCGAAATTTTCTCCTGGAATATTAATCTCCTTCTTCTTGTTAAAAACGTACAAATTCGTACGTAAGCTTATATTAAAATTTTTACCGCCTCAACAATATCACTCGACTCTTTTCTATCTTGAATACATTTCACTTAATCCTCACTTTTCTTTCAAATATGTTACTATACCATCCTCCCATATATTTTGGTCAGACTGTGCCTTTATTCCAATTGGTTTCCATCTGTACAGGGTGAACCGTAAGGAATGTTATTAATTTCAGAAGGTTATTCTTGTTATTCTTTGAGATATTTCAAACAAAAAGTTTAATACAATTTTCCTCGTTTTTGCTTCCTTTTCCTTGATTTAAAAATTGTGTCGTATGAAACATTTGATATCGTACTTTGGGAAAGCCATTGATATAATTCCGAATATGCTCAGTGATTTTAAGAGAGCAATGATAATAAATAAATTGAAAAAAAAAATAGTGTCGCCCTTTCAATGTGCAGTAATTTGATCTGAACAAATGTAACTTTTCGTTCTAAGATGGATTTTAAAGTGATACATTTGTTCGGATCAAATTCCTGCACATTTAAAGTACAAAACTAAAATTATTTCAATAATTTATCATACATAATACATTGCTTTCTTCAACTGACTGAGCATATCGGGAATTAAATCAACGGCTCTCCCAAAACACGCCATGAAGTGTTTCACATAAAACAATTTTTATCTCGAAAATGAAGCAAAAAACGAGTAAAATTGCATTAAACGTTTTCGTTATTCATAGCTGTGGAGTAACGGCTAGCGCCAAACCAGGTGGCCCGGGTTCGATTCCCGGTCGAGGCAAGTTACCTGGTTGAGGTTTTTACCGGAGTTTTCCCTCAACCTCGTATGAGCAAATGCTGGGTAACTTTCAGTGTTGGATCTCGGACTCATTCCACCGGCATTATCGCCTTCATCTCATTCAGACGCTAAATAAGCTTAGATCTTGATAAAGCGCTGTAAAATAACTCAATAAAATAAATAAAAATTTTTGTTTGAAATATCTCAAAGAATAACCCTCTGAAAATAATGACATTACTTACGCTTCATTCTGTAACCTTATATGTTAAATTTGTATTTGGTTGTCAGAAGATATGGATACACTGTACAGTAATAATAATAATAATAATAATAATAATAATAATAATAATAATAATAATAATAATAATATATTTACTTATTTATTTACTTACTTATTTACTTATTTATTTATTTACTTACTTATTTACTTATTTATTTATTTACTTACTTATTTACTTATTTATTTATTTATTTACTTTCTTATTTACTTACTTATTTACTTATTTATTTATTTATTTATTTACTTATTTATTTATTTACTTATTTATTTATTTATTTACTTACTTATTTATTTACTTATTTATTTATTTACTTATTTATTTACTTATTTCTTTATTTATTCATTCATTCATTCATTTATTCATTCATTCATTTATTCATTCATTCATTCATTCATTCATTTATTCATTCATTTATTCATTCATTCATTCATTTATTCATTTATTTATTTACTTACTTATTTATTTATTTACTTACTTATTTACTTACTTATTTACTTATTTCTTTATTTATTCATTCATTCATTCATTCATTCATTTATTAATTCATTCATTTATTCATTCATTCATTCATTTATTCATTCATTCATTCATTTATTCATTCATTCATTTATTCATTCATTCATTTATTCATTCATTTATTCATTCATTTATTCATTCATTTATTCATTTATTTATTTATTTATTTATTTATTTATTTAGAATATTAACGTGCAAAACAACAGCACAAGGCCAATTACAGTTTAGCACGATACAAAACAAAACAAAACAACAAATGATGATGAGAGTGAATGATAGAAAATGGGAATGAGATGAAAATACAAACAATATATTAGTCTACATAAATCATTGACCAAATGTAACAAAGTTAGATAGCACAAATAATTATTAAAATTAGGTCAGTGAGATAATTAAAAATAATGGCAATTAAATATATGAATGACATAATGAATAGATATGAAAAACAGTGCATAAATAATTATTAAAATTACAGTCAAATACAAACAAACAATAATGACAAATTGAATAGATAATTACAAAAATACGTGATACAGAAAAGCTAAAAACAACACAAACAAATGAAGTTAAAATGAATATGCATAATATAAGAGTAGCCAAACAACAAACTATACATTAAACGGATCTGAATTAATATAACGGGAATTGACAGCTTTAATGCATCTGACAACTGGGGAGAGAGATTTAGGCTTATAGGTATAAAAAATTTTATGAAATCTTAAACCATTCGTAGGAGCCCGAAGGTAGATATTGCTTATGATAATAATAATAATAATAATAATAATAATAATAATAATAATAATGTTCAGAGAATTCAAAATAATGGATCGATTAAACAAATTTTATATTATGAACCTAGAGGAAGGAACATGATGCCAAGGTCAACACCGGAAAAGATTAAATAAATGACCCTGGAATAAATTTTGATTACCTTAACCATAAAGAGAAGAGGAAAAGTTAGCATAATCGTCTTTTAATTGAAGAGTGAAGTGAATGGTTGGACGAGGAAGAGATAATCTGTTATTAATAACTTGGGTACGTTCATGGCATCCACGCCACTGACGCTTCATTCACCTTGACGCTGAGAGAAAGTGATGGGATGAAAACCAAGGTCCGCCTGCCTGGAGCGATAATTATAATACTTGTAAGAATCACGGCTATGACTGTTTATTTCAAACGCGTTCTGAAACGTTACTGATCTACTTTAAATAAATTACATGTTGTAGTCTATATTTAAAAAAATGTAATATATCAATACGTAATAGTAATATGCGTTACAAGAGCGGTATGTTGAAGTTTTCATGTTCGAGGAAAAGTTTGAAAAAGCGAAACGTAGTTGAGCTTTTTTAATTTCCGAGAATTGAAAGAAAACATACCGCTCGTGTATCGTACATTATTTTGTGCGAAGATCGTTTATTACATACCTGAAAGAGGAATTTCTAATTAGTTGCAATGAAATCTCCATCTTGTTTCTGTTCAATGACGGCAAATTTGCAAAACAAAAATATCTATCTTCAACACTGTTGCTTTAATAGTAATATACGTTACAAGAGCGGTATGCTGACGTTTTCATGTTCGAGGAAAAGATTGAAAAAGCGAAACGTAGTTGAGCTTTTTTAATTTCCGAGAACATGAAAACAAACATACCTCTCGTATATCGTATATTATTTTGTGCGAAGATCGTTTATTATATACCTGAGAGACGGATTTCTAATTAGTTGCAATGAAATCTCCATCTTGGTTTCTGTTTAATGACGCCAACTTCGGAAAACCAAAATATCTTTCTTCAACATTGTTGCTATAAAATGTTTTCTGTGTTTACTATACTCCAGCAGGCCGTGATATACGTCTTGTCTTTTTTTTTCCCAGTCTATAAATGCGAACTTAAAACAAACGGTAAGGTTATGTGATGATTTATTTTTCATTTTAATGTTTTAACAATATTATTTATATAACATATTGCAGTAATAACATCGGCATCTGGAATCTTGTTGATTTTTTCACGGCTTCCTTAATGTTACTCGTATCAGGAATGCAATAAGTTTCGTGGAGTAGTAGACTTTACTTAATTTTTGCAAATATTTAAAAACAATAATTAACATTGCAATTTAGGTGAAATTGCAGTGGTAAGTTTCCAATTCATAATTATTACTATGTTAAACGTCTCTAAAAATAATATGTTAAAAGCCTAAAGCAGTAAAATGAATGTCGCGCTTAAGCGGTAAGAAGAGGGAAATTGTGTGTGTTACGTTGGGAATACTGAATGCGGTATTTCACACTTACCGCGTATTGGTGCTGTGCGGAAACCAAGCAAATGCGCACAATCTCGCACAAAATATTTTCTGTGTTTACTATACTCCAGCAGGCCGTGATATACGTCTGTCTTTTTTCCCCTCAGTCTGATGAGTCTGGAATCTTGTTGATTTTTTCACGGCTTCCTTAATGTTACTTGCATCACGAATGCAGTAACTTTAGTGGAGTTGTAGAGTTTACTTGATTTTTGCAAATATTTAAAAACAATAATTAACAGTGCAATTTAGGTGAAATTGCAGTGGTAAGTTTCCAATTTATAATTATTACTATATTGAACGTCTCTAAAAATATGTTAAAAGCCTAAAGCAGTAAAATCAATATGTCACTTAAGCGGTAAGAAGAGGGAAATTGTTGTGTGTGTTAGGTTGGGAATACTGAATGTGGAATTTTAGACTTTCCGCGGATTGGTTTTGTGCGGAAACCAAGCAAATACGCACGATCTCGCACAAATTGAGTTTTGATTGATGCTTTACGTATCTCACCAAAATCTAGTTCCACATTAAAAATTTAAGTCCAAAAATTTGCTATGATGAAGAAAAGGAAAGTACAGCGGGAAGTGTGACTAGTGACTTGGAGTAGTGCCTTTGATGTGTGACTCACGAGCGTGAATCGGCGTGGCTGACAGACGTATCACTTCTATTCTGATGCACTTCCCTGCAAGCGGGAGGCTGCGAATCGAATGCCACGACTTGATTTGGGTTAGCAGTTCAGCAGAAAGCATCACTGCTGCTTACTAACCGGTGACGTACTACACGAAGAATGACACATGCTTGCTGATTATAGGCTACCTTCTTCACAACAATTCAATTCCTTCATCTTACTGCAGAGGCCCTGTTTATTTTCATTAACTGTCATTAAAAATACACACCGAGTGTCCCAGAAGTCCGTAATAGTACATTACACAACGAGCCTATAATGGTACTAATTAAGACGCGAGTATGTTAATCAAACTCGCTTGCGCTCGTTTCATAATTTTCATACGAGCATCTTAGTTACCATTATAGGCAAGTTTCATACGACTTTTTATGCTCGACCATATTTCTAACTTGAAATTATTCATAAATATTCATGTTATTCTTATCTGACTGGGGAGCGGAACTGACCTTGTGCAGTATCTCATAAATTGTGAGATGTGCCCATACGCGAAAGTATTGATTTTTTCCGAGAAACAAATGTCAGTGACCTTGATATAATCTAGAGAGTAAAATAAACATTAATCTTGATATAACCTGGAAATTGATTTAGACATTAAAAAACGAGATGACAAATTGAATTTATTTGAATATTATTTACAATTAACGCTAAAGTAACAGAACATAACCTTCTGCGACAGTATTGGATTTCCAGCCTCCGTGACGTTTCGCTAGTTGTCTTTCGATTGCATATCCGAGAATAATCGATATTTGCGCTTTCATATTGCTACAATGGTGATTTCTGATTAGTGGAACACCTGAACTTTAATGAATAGGTGTACTTTAATGAGGTCCATTAAAGGGCTGCTACCAGGTATATAATTACTACATTTCGGCATGGTCGAGCATAAATTAAATTTAAGGGATGATGGAAGAGGCCAAAACAAATACTTTTTGTTAGACAACTTAAGGTCGACGTCGTGCCCTTAGCTCTCTAGACGGCGTTAAAGTTGGAGCGGTGCGTCACATAAAGCCCGTCATCCTGCTGGACAGAGCTACTGCCTGTCCAAGCTGTGCACAGTTAGAGGAGATGCTCAAAGTAAGCACTAGAGCTCGAAGTGACGAACAATTGCCCGTCGGACCTTCTCAAAGATCCCAGGATATCAAGTATCGAGTCCGCTGCAGAAAAATCATGTTTCTTAAGTCCTCCTCATCATTTGAAGGAGTGGCGTACACTAATATATCCAGGCTAGTAGTCGACCTGGTTGGCGAGTTGGTATAGCGCTGGCCTTCTATGCCCAAGGTTGCGGGTTCGATCTCGGGCCAGGTCGATGGCATTTAAGTGTGCTTAAATGCGACAGGCTCATGTCAGCAGATTTACTGGCATGTAAAAGAGCTCCTGCGGGACAAAATTCCGGCACATCCGGCGACGCTGATATAACCTCTGCAGTTTCGAGCGTCGTTAAATACAACATAACATTTTTCCAGGCTAGTGAGGTCAGGAGATCTTGGTGGCCAGGCAATAGATCCACTACGGCCAATCCACATGCCTGGAAAGACATTGTCCGGGAACGAACATAATGTGTGAAATGTGCTGGTTGACAATCATGCTGTAATCACATGCGGTCCACACCTGTGGATTAACGGTCAGCGCGTCTGGCTGCGAAACCAGGTGGCCCGGGTTCGATTCCCGGTAGGGGAAAGTTACCTGGTTGAGGTTTTTTCCGGGGTTTTCCCTCAACCCTATATGAGCAAATGCTGGGTAATTTTCGGTGCTGGACCCCGGACTCATTTCACCGGCATTATCACCTTCATCTCATTCAGACGCTAAATAACCTAAGATGTTGATAAAGCGTCGTAAAATAACCTACTAAAAAAAATCACATGCGTGGCTTTACCAAGCGTACCAACTGAACAAACAGCACTCCCGATTGTAGCGTCGTCTAGCGGGCTAACAGCTCAACACAGACCTTAAGCTGTCGGACTAAAAATGTTTGTTTTGATCTCTTCTACTATCTATTAAATTTAATGCACTTCTGGAACACCCGGTATACCGGTATCAGTATTTATTCATTTGTGACCACGTAAACCGAAGACGGTTTTTGTTCTTATTCACTAAAGCTTTACAGAGACCCAGTCTTCAGCTGCTCTTAATGGAGTATATCAATGTGCACTTGATCCTTTTGGATAACAATTCTCCAACAAACTTCAGAGGAGATGTGTACAACATGACCAAGCCACCGCACTGTAGTGATCGGCTTCTCACCAACGCGACTATATGACTATATCTGAGTTTTATAGATGCCAAAAGTCTATTTTTTGTAGTATTTTCGAAACTCAAAAGGGCTAGATTGAGCACTAATAAAATCTAGGTTCTTGCTGAATATGAAACTAAAGATAAAATTGCTCGCATTAACTAGGAAATGTTCAATTTCGTTCTCAAACAGGTTTTCACCACTAACTATGCAGAGGGTTGTTCCCGATCTCTGGAAACGATTTTTGAATGATGTCATGTGCGTCACGAATCACACGACACCTGAACTGTGGTGAGAGGTGACAGACCAATAGTGAGTGATTTCATAGTCAGAGTGCACGGTGTATTACAGCAGCAATGCCCAAGAAAATTGAGCCTTTTTGGGAGGGGTACATTACGACCCTTTCCGATGCCAAGTACAGTTATGTGAAAATCATAGGAGCCTGCAGAACACGTGATTTCATCATTTCCAAGAAAAACATCTTCTGTGTACTTAATAAGACTGGCAAAGCTCGGATGGGATTAATTTGTATCATTTCGGGTGCGGCTTGTGGTGGGGGTGGAATCACTTGCTTCCTCCCCTCTGGAATTACTCCCATCCGAGCTTTGCTAGACTTATTAAGTACACAGAAAATGTCTTTCTTGGGAATAACGAAACCACGTTTCTTGCAGGCTCCTATGATTTTCACGTAACTGTACTTGGCATCGAAAAGGGTCGTAATGTACCCCTCTCAAAAAGACTCGATTTTATTGGACATTGCTGCTGTGAAACACAGTGCACTCTGACTATGAAATCACTCACTACTGGTCTGTCACCTCTCACCATAGTACAGTTGTCGTGTGACTCCTGACGCACATGAGGTCATTCAAAATTCGTTTCCAGAGATCGGAAACAGCCCTGTAAAACCTAAAAATTGAATTCTTTAATTTTTCTAACTCTCAAATTCCCAATACATATACTACAGCAGTTATTTATGTAACTTGTCTTTAAACTGGAAATTATTTGCACGAGTGGAAATGATCTCAGCACGAATCATAGAAGAGTGTTGAAATTATCTCGAAATATATTTTCGCAGCATCATGACACATTCTCATCCTCTTTATACTTCGGATATTGAAGAAATAAAACTTGACGGACAGACAAGTGAAGTTGGGAAATGTGATAAAATACAGGCAGACAGACACCGACAAGGAAGAAGGTAGACTGATGGTCGAACAAATCGGCAGAGAGATCGACTGAATAAATGGGCAAGCAGGCAGGCTGCCAGCCAGCCAACCAGAGGGCAGACTGGTAAACGAGTGTGTAATGTACGAAAGGACAGCAGACAGACAGATACAGATGAGTAGACAGATTAGATAGGTGGACAGATATAAATAGGCAGATAGACAAGTAGACAGATAGATAGATTAGATAGGCGGACAAACTGACGCGAGGGACATATAGAAAGAGATAGATAGATAGATAGATAGATAGATAGATAGATAGATAGATAGATAGATAGATAGATAGATAGATAGATAGATAGATAGATAGATAGATAGATAGATAGGTAGGTAGGTAGGTAGATAGATAGATAGGTAGATAGGTAGGTAGGTAGATAGATAGATAGATAGATAGATAGATAGATAGATAGATAGATAGATAGATAGATAGATAGATAGATAGATAGATAGATAGATAGATAGATAGATAGATAGGTAGATAGGTAGGTAGGTAGGTAGGTAGGTAGGTAGGTAGGTAGATAGATAGATAGATAGATAGATAGATAGATAGATAGATAGATAGATAGATAGATAGATAGATAGATAGATAGATAGATAGATAGATAGATAGATAGATAGATAGATAGATAGATAGATAGGTAGATAGGTAGGTAGGTAGGTAGGGAGATAGATAGATAGATAGATAGATAGATAGATAGATAGATAGATAGATAGATAGATAGATAGATAGATAGATAGATAGATAGATAGATAGATAGATAGGTAGGTAGGTAGGTAGGTAGGTAGGTAGGTAGGTAGATAGATAGATAGATAGATAGATAGATAGATAGATAGATAGATAGATAGATAGATAGATAGATAGATAGATAGATAGATAGATAGATAGATAGGTAGGTAGGTAGGTAGGGAGATAGATAGATAGATAGATAGATAGATAGATAGATAGATAGATAGATAGATAGATAGATAGATAGATAGATAGATAGATAGATAGATAGATAGATAGATAGATAGATAGATAGATAGATAGATAGATAGATAGATAGATAGATAGATAGATAGATAGATAGATAGATAGATAGATAGATAGATAGATAGATAGGTAGGTAGGGAGATAGATAGATAGATAGATAGATAGATAGATAGATAGATAGATAGATAGATAGATAGATAGGTAGGTAGGTAGGTAGGTAGGTAGGTAGGTAGGTAGGTAGGTAGGTAGGTAGGTAGGTAGATAGATAGATAGATAGATAGATAGATAGATAGATAGATAGATAGATAGATAGATAGGTAGGTAGGTAGGTAGGTAGGTAGGTAGGTAGGTGGGTGGGTAGGTAGGTAGGTAGGTAGGTAGGTAGGTAGGTAGGTAGGTAGGTAGGTAGATAGATAGATAGATAGATAGATAGATAGATAGATAGATAGATAGATAGATAGATAGATAGATAGATAGATAGATAGATAGATAGATAGATAGATAGATAGATAGATAGATAGATAGATACACATTATAGATAAGTAGACACCTGTAGGTAGATCAAGTAGGCATGTAGATTAGATAGGCGAATAGACAAACAGGCGAGAGAGATATAGAGAGAGATAGACGTATGTAAAGAGAGATACATATATAGATTTATTGTAACAGATACAGCAATTGTTGAGCTATTTTTCAACATATTTCCCACCGGAATTAAGACATTTGTCATTCCGTGGGATCAAGTTTTGTATCCCTGTGCCGTACAAGTCTGTCGCCCGGGATCGGAACCAGTGTGTGACAGTCGTCTAGACCTATCTGTCACTGTGAAAATGCTGACCGGACAGGAATTTCTTGAGGTGTAAGAAAAGATGGTAAATAATTATATTTGTATGTAGGCCTACGTGTGTGCGTGTGTGCGTGTGTGCGTGTGTATGTGTGCGCGTGCGCATGTATATGAAATTTGGAGACTGATACAGAAAGAGTAAAAATTATAGGAACACAAATTAGATTTCTGAAGGGCAGTCGAATGTAGAAAGAAGCACAGATTGCAAATGAAGTAAAAATGACAATATGAGGTAAGGATAATGCTTAAATGCCGTGCCGTGCAACAGATTGCTGCTTCTGTACCAATTTCGAATTATACACTGATCGGAAGAAGGAATGAGGAACTACCGTCCTAAATATATTTTAAGAACAATTTTAATTGAGGCCGGAAAGGATAAATGATAATAATGGAGAAAAGGAAAACAAGAAAAGCTGCCGACAGCCAGTGTTATGCAAGAGTTAAAGAGCAGCCTTGACTGAGCTTTGAATACACTGTGACTTATTAAATTCCCGCCTAAGGCGATCCTGATTGTTATTGCGTATATAGAGCTACAATTCAGTCAAGAGTTCTGAAAACTTTACTACATAGGACTTTAAGTCTATGCTACTGTATCTTATAGTCATAAGACACTACATTTTCACCAAGGAGAAAAAAAAATTCAAATTTAACCTTCAAGGATTTTGCAAGTACCCTCCATATTAATGTCTGAATAGTCTTCTACACTTATTTTCCTTATTCTCCTCTTATTTCTCATACATATATGTTATTTCTAACTATCTTTGCATATTCTTCCTTCTCTTTTTCTTTTATTTTTCCTTAGTTACTTCGATCTTCCTTTACTTGTTTCTTCCGCCTTTTCTTATTAATTTTCTTTTAATTATTTTGATCTTCCTTTGTTTATTTTCTCTTCTCTTCTTTTTTATTTTCCTTGAATGATTTCTATATTTCATCCTTCTCCTTTTATTTTCCTTTAATTATTTTGATCCTCCATTATTTATTTCATTCTTATCTTGTCCATTCATTTTTCTTTAATTATTTCGATTTGCCTTTCTTTATTTCATTTTTATCTTCTCCTTTCATTTTCCTTTAATTATTTTGATCTTTATTTATTTCATTCTTATCTTCTCCTTTCATTTTTCTTTAATTATTTCGATTTGCCTTTGTTTATTTCATCCCTATCTTCTCCTTTCATTTTCCTTTAATTATTTCGATCTTCCTTTGGTTTTTCGTTTATTAAAGTCTTCTTTTGCTTTTTATTTTCTTTACATCTTCCTTGTTATATTCCATGTTATAAGTCTTTTCATCTTCCCCTGTCATTCTTTTCACTTCCAATTCTCAGTATGAATGTTTTCCATATCTAAGTTAACCTTAACAGTACATAGACACGTGGTGCAACTCCAATAACGTGGTGTCATGGAAACCACGACAAAAATAATTACGTGGAGACACATTACTTCCTCTATTCTGTGCAGAAAATGAGTACTAATCGTCTTCATCGCTGGTGAAGAGTGCAGATGTAAGCGAAGATAAAGTCACGACCTTCTTTGCCAGCTAATGACACTGAGGACAGACTTTCTAGCAACTTGGTCTCCCCGGTCGTTGCCCTGACATATCGCCCACATTTGCATGAGAACTGGGGTGCCGACACCTGGACCTCCTTCTATTCTTCATAATTATGTGGTCCGAGTAACATTGAATGCTCTAGTTTACGTCGTCATGTATAAACTTTCATGTGGAAATCTGCAGTTGGATCGGTTCGTACTTGGTAGAGTTAAGGCATTCAATATATTGCAGCCACAATTTAACTACTATAGGCACCTCTAACGACTGCTAAAAATTGAACCAGTACAAATTTGATAGAATTAGCTCGTTCAGTACCTTGAACCCACAATTTATTATTACAGACGACCCTAGCGGCGATCTACAAGTGAACGTAGGAATCCCCAGAGTAGACGCCACGCCTGGGTCTTTAGGCGTGGTACAAGGCCAATAAATAGGTACGGGCAAAATAGAAAGAAAACTAGTGGCTTGTGCAGCAAATGCTGCAAACTAAGTTCATTAGACGTTCAAATAAACATTTTTCAGATTTATTTTCAATGAAGAATACCAGACATTCTGAAAGTTATTTGCTTCCATAACAATGAAAGATACTCTCTCTCTCGAGCCAATACTGAAGAGAACCACGCATATAAATATCTACACCACACCGCCATTAAATATAAGAAAAGGGCCCAACCCCACTTGATTAATAACTATAAAAATATTTGACTTTTAATAATATTATTATCTTACGTAAGTTTCGTAGCTTTCAGTAACATATACTATATATAGTATAGCCTATAGCCGCCACTCAGTAAAATATAGAAATCAAAATCTAATTTAAGTTATTCTCTACATCTACTTATATAACCTCAAAACGTTTCACTATCATATCATCAATATAGCATTAATATGTATAATTAATGAAAAATAGTCACATCATGGCATTAACTACAATAATATTTCATTTCTAATGGTAATAATGTCATCAAACCACCTCAAGTTTTGTAGTTTTTAATATCCAATACACAGCTGTACCCAGAAAATTAAAAACACCACAGAATCGAACCTGTAAATTATTTTTAGTAAGTTAAGTTTTTAATAACCAATTTAATTTGAGCTCTAAATATGTCAGCATTCTTGCAGATCATGGCCTTCGTGTAATATTGTTTACTGTAGTGTGTGTTTTGTTTTATTCTGAAATGCAACACGGCAGATTTGATGCTCGCTTCGCTTCTCCTGAATGCAATTAGCTAGTTCTAAAAACTGACGACAGATGGATTTTGGAAAATAGGAAAATTATGTAGGAAAATTGACATTTCACGGAAAACTACTATTTTTCCGAAAAACTTTGGGTTCCAAGCTTCAAAATGAGGGGCCATTTATTAAAATCCGTTCAGCTGTTTTCCCGTAATTTCCATTACCAGTTCAAATTATATATATAGATGTTGTCAAAATATGAAATTTATTATTATTTAAAAGCTAAGACTTTAGAGATTTATAGTTTTGTCTATATTTAATACACTACCGAATGAAATACAATAAATATGCGTAATTAAATAGTTTATAAGCTTCATCAAATCCCTACCCGAATGCAAGAACTACATATAACTCAATTCTTTACTTAAGAGAGAAAAAAGTAGGCTAATAAAGTTCTTGCATTGGCTGGTCTCAACATTGGTTACAATATAACACAAGTAACTTTTCTTTATTTCCTAGAAATTTTGTCATGAAATGTCGTCCAGTGTATGGACCGGTGCCCATCCAACAACGTGATAAATTTGGGGTGTTAGGATAGGTAGCGAAATCCGGTTAGGAAAGTCAGCTATAACGGCTGGGGGAATACATCCATTCTGGTTGGATGATCGTCCACCTCTGCTTCGGCATGTGGGTGTGAGGCCATCAGCCGCCTGGTCTGTCTGGGCCCTGTGTCCTTAGAGTTCCATAGCGCCACGGATTATTATTATTATTATTATTATTATTATTATTATTATTATTATTATTATTATTATTACTGTACCAGTTCTATTGTGCTGCGTATGCCAAAATTGATATTAAACACTCAGGGACAAAAAAACCGGACACTTCTATATTTGCTTGTATTTTGTTGTCAATTATTTCAAAATGAAACAAAACCCATTTAAACAAAATAATGTTTCATTTAGCACCTTATACGACAACATTTGAAAAAAAAAAAAACTCTCTGATGAGAAAATTTACAAAAAATTACAAAGGGCGTATAACTATGGTCTAACTGTTTTTTTCATTTTATGGTGCCTTAAACATTAAAAACTCTTTTTAGTAACGGGTATTACCCCCTCTGGTTTGAATAACTGCATCCATACGTCTTGGCATGCTCTCAATTTGGTTAGCAATGTCTTCTTGAGGAATAAGTTCCCATTCTTCGCCAAGTGCTCGCCTCAACTCTTGTAACGATTCTGGTCTCGGTCGTCTATTCTTAACACGCCGTCCCAGCATGGCCCACACGTGTTCAATTGGGTTCATGTCTGGATTCCTTGCTGGCCATGGAAGAACATGGATTCCCACTTCTTGGAGATAATCTCCGACCGCATGGGCAATATGCGGCCGTGCATTATCATGCATTAAAACAAAATTATCGCCTACAAATTTGCCAAATGGCACAACATGATCAGCCAAACATTCTTTTATGTACCTATTAGCTGTTAGTCTTCCATTTTCAACAAAAACCAACTCTGTACGAGCATCCGTACACACTCCTGCCCAAACCATCACTCCACCACCTCCATACGGCACATTTTCGGAAATGCAACACTGTGAAAATCGTTCTCCCCTCCTTCTCCAAACTCTTTCACGTCCATCAGGTGAGCACAGATTGAAACGGGACTCATCGGTGAACAGAACACAGCTCCACTGTCCATTTCTCCAATCCCTGTGATCATTTGAAAAATGCAGTCGTTCAACTCGATGCATCCTGAGAAGTCTGGGACCAGTTGCAGGTCTACTTGATATCAGTCCACTTGCTTTCAGCCTCCTTCTAACTGTTTTGGCTGAAATTTAGCGTCCATGCATGTTAACAAATTGCTGGGCTACACTAGTAGCTGGCAGGTTGCACTCCCTAAGAACTCTCAACACCATATACCTGTCTTCATTTTGATTTGTAGCTCTTGGACGACCCGAACCTGGTGTTCTGGTATATTCTAGGGTCTCTCTATACCGTTTTATGGCATCATGGGTGGTGCTTCTAGCCATATTCATAACATTTGCAATGTAACGTACACTGCGACCATCATCGTAAATGGTTACAGCTCGAGCCAAATCTTCAGGTCGCATCTTGTTTTAAGACAAATGTTACAACCCCACTTAAACTCAGAAAATGTAAAAATAAAGAAATAACGAATGATAACGATAATGAAGCAGAAAATGGTTGAGACAAAATTGTTATAGCTGAGACTCCGAAAGCAAAATTGGAATATTTGGTTGTAATGGCTTGTTTATAAAACAAAAAACAATCAACAATGTATACACGTCTCCATAACAACAGATGGCTACCATAATATTGTATGAGAAGATAATGTTTTGCAAAATACCAGCAAATATTAAAGTGACCTGTTTTTTTTGTCCCTGAGTGTATTTTTTCTTTTCTATTTCTTACTTTATTTTCGACTGTCAAATATTCGTAACTCCAATTGCTATCTTGCATGCACTCTGATATTTGTGCCGTCTTGTTATTTGTTTCTTTACTTCTTTGTATAAATTCTTGCTGGTTGTTACTCGTATATGAACTCCCAAATAACTGAATGCTGATACCTGCTCAATAAATTTTCCTTGCACTTCTAACTTTCATCTCACTGATTCTTTCCAAACTGCCATACAGTTGGATTATTCGTATTAATTTCCATATTACATATATATTTTTTACAATTAGTTTAGTGAAGAAAGTTGCTGGTTTAAATAAGTTTATACCAAACAATTTTAAATATTTTGGATGAACAAAATTTTGAACAAATTACATGTATCTACATCTAGGCCTATATACCGATTGAGAATATCGCATTGGAAGAACTGAAATCTGCAGAATTCCAAAACACATTGTAACAAACAAGTTCAACAGGGCGCCAACCATGTCGAACACTATAATAATAATAATAATAATAATAATAATAATAATAATAATAATAATAATAATAATAATAATAATAATAATAATAATAATGTGAACTACTGCTTAGTCTATGAAGTGACTTTTGGGACACACTGTATAACCGACTTTGTTCACGTATTTCTGTTACCATTCACAGATACACGATCAATAACATTGCCAATACGTATTGTTTGTATTTTCATTAGTCCTTCAGTCTCGACCTCTTAGGTCAACACAGTTGTCAGTAATCCAACAGGATCTGTTCCGCGCTGTTGAGGATTGCACTGATACGTGTGTGACAATTGCAGTAGCTCCTGCACTTACAGAGACCGAAAGCGATGCATTGCATTGTGTGAAAGATTGCAGCGTGCGACTTGTTTTCCCAGAGAGAGAATGAATGTCTCTCTCTCTCTCTTTTTTTCTCTGCCCAGCATCTAAAAGCTGTAGTGTAGGTACTTCATACTTCAAACTCTTTTTAAAATATGTGTGTGCGTGCGTGTGCGTGAGAGAGAGAGAGAGACAGAGAGAGAGAATTTTAATTAGACTAATTATACTATTTCGTTTATATGACGTCATTCCATTTTCGGCCTATGAAGTTTAATGAAATTTTGAATGCCAACCAATCACAGTCATACATTGCGATAATTTCTGCAGCTCGATTTATCACTATCAATTTATCGCATGGTCGTTCTTTTGTTTAGTCAGTGTCGTCAACTGTTTCCACGTAAATCGATGAGCATCAGTCCATTTTACTAAATAAAGAGCGAAATCCTACTTCCACATCTACATCTTCATCTTCTAATTCCATGTCAATTGTGTCTAAAGAAAATAACACTCCTTCATAACAATTGTTCATTTAATTAATGTATTAATAATGTTATTTGTAATTATACTATAAAATGTTTGAATTAAATTATGATTTCAGCAGATAATGAAAACGTATTTCTGTTATAACAAGAGAAAAGCGCAGTACATGTAATTAACATTGTTAAACCTGTATTTCGCTTTTCTCAATTGGCATTACTGAATAACATTCAATTTCTTTATTGAAGTAATCGTTACTCATCTATTTCGACTTCACAATGTCTGAATAGGTTAAGTATTAATAAATATACAATTATTAACATTTTGTGAGCGAATTTTAGGGATATACTATTTACGTTTTTATTTTATTCAGGAAATAGTCCTAATAAATATCACTCGCTTCGCTAGTGGATTTATCGGCAAATCTCAGACCTCTTGTGACATTACTATGGACAAAATTTGTGGTCTTAAAGAATCATTCCTATTACTCCAGTTTATAAGAAAATGTAGTGGCGGTGAATTTATCATCTCTGGCTGTGGTAATTAACTTATTGTTGTGGGGCAAAATCGTCCCTTATTAAAAAAACACAAGCTAAAAGAATGGGGTCTAGGGCATTTCGTAACCGTTATAGTTTGTCACCTATTTTTCGTCATTAGTTTTTTGGTCATCAGATACATTTTGTCATCATGTTTTTTGTCACTATATCGTCATCATATACATTTTGTCATCATTTTTGTATACTGAGGGGATTTCGTCACCAAAATAATAATTGTATGTCGTAAAATAGATGACGTAGCTTCCGCTGAAGTTCCAGCTTCAGCTCTCATTGCTTCTATACAGGATGTTTAAAAAATACGGGGCATAATTTCAGGTATGTATTTCCCACATGTAGACAATCAAAATAGTTCGTTACAACATGTGTCCGGAAATGCTTCATTTCCGAGTTATGGCCTTCACAACATTGAAATTCACCGGAACGTTTTTCTTTCCGCAGGTCGTTGTCATTACAGAAGATGTTCAAAATGTCCACCTCCTGCTTGAATACAGACCTCACATCGATGTCTCATTGATCTGCGAACACGATCCCAAACTCCAGGAGTATTGCGTATGTCCTCAGAACATGTCACAATTCGATTCCGAAGGGATTCCAAATCGGGCACCGAAGACGAATAAACCAATGATTTTAAATGGCCCCACAAGTAGAAATCGAGAGGGTTCAGATCAGGTGAGCGTGGAGGCCAAGCAATTGGGCCACCTCTACCTATCCATCGATCAGGAAACCTTCGATCCAAGTACCGGCGAGCCGTAAGATGAAGTGTGCAGGAGCGCCATCATGCAAGAAGTGAATGTGTTGACGATTGATCAGTGGAGTGTCTTCTAAAACATGAGATATGGTTCCGGTGAATTTCAATGTTGTGAAGGCCATTACTCGGAAATAAAGCATTTCTGGACACATGTTGTAATGAACTATTTTGATTATCTACATGTGGGAAGTACATACCTGAAATTATGCCCCGTATTTTTTAAACACTCTGTATATTCCGCAGCTCCAATTCTACCCCAATTCGCTGAGTGATTCGAATGCTCTGTGAATGCTACTATCGATATGTATTGTTGTTATAATGGACATAAAATGTGTTGCCAACTTCTATTTTATTTATTTATCAAAGCTTCCTCAAATTAGAGGCTGCCATTAGACAAAGCATACAAAACAATACATGAACAAATAGAAGATGAGAGCTAAAAGAATAAGAAAAAAGGCAAACAAACACACAAACAAACAATGGGAGTTTACAGACGAAAAAAAAATTCAAGTAAAGAATCAGTGAAAGCTAAGAAGGAAAAAGAAAAATGATAATGGTGCGTCAATTTTTTCCATACACTGAATTAGAGTCCATACACGTGGTTCCGTAAAAGTTTGACTGACTCTCTAATTATGAGGAGGGCCAGTTCATTCAGAAAAGATTTGTGCAGTCCTAGGGTCTTACAGAATTGAGAAGAGAAGTTAGGTATCGTTCCTCTTGCTCCAAACATCAATCCCGTAACACTGATAACACTGACTTGTAGCCTACTTCAAAATGGAAATAACGGCAGTCTGCTGTTCAAAAATCTGAAAGTTAGAATTTATAAAACAGTTATATTACCGGTTGTTCTTTATGGTTGTGAAACTTAGACTCTCACTCTGAGAGAGGAACATAGGTTAAGGGTGTTTGAGAATAAGGTGCTTAGGAAAATATTTGGGGCTAAGCGGGATGAAGTTACAGGAGAATGGAGAAAGTTACACAACATAGAACTGCACGCACTGCATTCTTCACCTGACATAATTAGGAACATTAAATCCAGACGTTTGAGATGGGCAGGGCATGTAGCATGTATGGGCGAATCCAGAAATGCATATAGAGTGTTAGTTGGGAGACCGGAGGGAAAAATACCTTTAGGGAGGCCGAGACGTAGATGGGAGGATAATATTAAAATGGATTTGAGGGAGGTGAGGTATGATGATAGAGACTGGATTAATCTTGCACAGGATAGGGACCGTTGGCGGGCTTATGTGAGGGCGGCAATGAACCTTCGGGTTCCTTAAAAGCCATTTGTAAGTAAGTAATAGTAAAATATATTTTCCCTGGACTAAAAATATAATACAAACTGACTAAAATCACATCAGTAGTAACAAACTGTTTAATAATTTTTTTATTTAATTTTTTAATTTGGTAGAATTTAATGCTTATCGAATATCGAATGCTAAAAACGCTAATCGAACCATTTTTTTTTTTTGCGTATAATGTGTGATGGGTGGCCCCTATAATGCATCTGTTCCTTCTTATCTGAGGAAATAGTCATCAGTGAATTACAAATGTCGCGCTGATCACACCTCCATACAATCCCGGTCTTCGTAACTTTGTGCTTTGTATACATATCTCCATTATAGATTAACTTATCTCTTGCTCTATTACTTTATACGAATCGAAATAATTTTGCCATACCTTAACTTGAAGATTTTGAAACCAATGAATCCTGTAACTTGAAGATTTCGAATCCAAAAAATGACTGTATCCTTGGAAACGAAATGAACAATGCGAACACAATGAAGTAGGAGGTTTTATATTACGTATCATTTTATATAGGTATCAAGGGAAGCGACACGAAGGAGGGAAATTGTGGTGGCGAATAGTGATGAGGAAATTAAACTGGTGACAAAATATGGTGTTGACAAAAGTGATTTGGTGACAAAATATGGTGGTGACAAAAGTGATTTGGTGACAAAATATGGTGGTGACAAAAGTGATTTGGTGACAAAATATGGTGGTGACAAAAGTGATTTGGTGACAAAATATGGTGGTGACAAAAGTGATTTGGTGACAAAATATGGTGGTGACAAAAGTGATTTGGTGACAAAATATGGTGGTGACAAAAGTGATTTGGTGACAAAATATGGTGGTGACAAAAGTAATTTGGTGACAAAATATGGTGTTGACAAAAGTGATTTGGTGACAAAATATGGTGGTGACAAAAGTGATTTGGTGACAAAATATGGTGTTGACAAAAGTGATTTGGTGACAAAATATGGTGGTGACAAAAGTGATTTGGTGACAAAATATGGTGGTGACAAAAGTGATTTGGTGACAAAATATGGTGGTGACAAAAGTGATTTGGTGACAAAATATGGTGGTGACAAAAGTGATTTGGTGACAAAATATGGTGGTGACAAAAGTGATTTGGTGACAAAATATGGTGGTGACAAAAGTGATTTGGTGACAAAAGTGAATCGGTGACAATGTTGCAGTGGCAAAATGTAATATGTGACGAAATCACCGAGTGACGTAACATTGGTGACAAAAATTCCGGATCCCAAAAGAATGAATATAGAAACGCGAGATATAATATTATATATCTGTAGTGCTCGGGAAAAATGACACAAGTCAGTTTCCACAAACCATTTTTTGATAATTTATTGACAACATACGGAACATCTGTTCGCTTGGAAAAAAATACATAGGTATTCCTCCCATTACAATAAGTCATACAGAAAAAAAAATCAAATCGACATAAACCAGTGTAAGTTGTTGATAGGCATCAATCTGTTATGGCAAATGGTAAAAGGTCACAGTATCAGGTATTAAAACATGGAGTGCCTCAAGGCTCAATTTTGGGACCTTTATTATTTATTATTTATGTTAATGATCTTCCCGACTATATTCGGGATGGATGTTCTGAGTCTTTCATGTTTGCTGATGATTTAGCAGTTAGGCCTAATACTATTCATAAAAATAGTGACATATTGTCTATGGAACTTGCTGATGTATCAAGTAGGGTTGTTGATTGGTGCAGTGCGAATAACCTCATGATTAATTCTAACAAAACTGTTAAATTAAACTTTGGTATTAATCGTCTTACTACTGTTAGTAATACTGCTGTTAGGTTTCTGGGCATCTTTCTTGAGCCTAGAATAGGATGGAAAACTCATGTTGACTATGTTGCTAAGAAATTAAGTAAAGGCCTATATACGAGGGGGATCCAGGAAATAACGACCGTTCGCGCATACCCGCCGCGCAGCTGACTCCCCTTCCTTGTTTGAAGGTCAACTGGCTTCCTTAACATGTGTTCTCATAATGTTGTGAGTACTGGTTGCAACAAGTCGCCATTGTGCATTTTGTGTTACTTCAAAATGAACGACGTGATTGATAATCCCGCCGACTCTGAGGTGAGGAGTGTGATTCGATTTTTGAATGCCCGATATTTGAAACCTGCAGAAATTTACCGGCAATTGAAAGAAGTGTATGGTGATACTGTAATGAATGAAAGAAATGTGAGAAAATGGTGCGAGTTTCATCGTGGACATTTGTTCGCCCATTGTTGAACATTTCGCACCATTTTCTCACATTTCTTTCATTCATTACAGTATCACCATACACTTCTTTCAATTGCCGGTAAATTTCTGCAGGTTTCAAATGTCGGGCATTCAAAAATCGAATCACACTCCTCACCTCAGAGTCGGCGGGATTATCAATCACGTCGTTCATTTTGAAGTAACACAAAATGCACAATGGCGACTTGTTGCAACCAGTATTCACAACATTATGAGAACCCATGTTAAGGAAGCCAGTTGACCTCCAAACAAGGAAGGGGCGTCAGCTGCGCGGCGGGTAAGCGCGAACGGTCGTTATTTCCTGCATCCCTCTCGTATGTTAAGGTTGTTAAGGAATAATTTACCTAACAAGGTATTGTTTACAATATTTCATAGCCATATACAAAGTCATTTAAATTATGGTATTATTCTTTGGGGTCACCATACTTCTGCTCAAGCTCTTTTCATATTACAAATGAAAGCTTTAAGATTAATTTATGGAGTACCAAATACGACTCATTGTAAACCTCTTTTTATAAGGTCACAAATCTTGACATTGCCGTCTATGTATGTATTGGCCTGTCTTCTTTACATTCGGAATAACATTAATAATTACATAGCATGTACTTCTGTTCATAAATATTCTACAAGAAATAATACAAATTTATATATTGACAAATGTAAATACAGTATTACTCAAAACAGTTTTCTATTCTTTGCTTTTAAATTATTTAATAGTCTACCTGTTGATATAAGGAACCTTCCATTCCGAATTTTTAGGACACGAATTAGGACTATATTATTGGCAAATCCATTGTATGATGTCGATGAGTTTTTTAATATTCATGTATCTTAATTTGTATCCATTGTATGATATCATGTATTTTAAATTGTATATGACGATGCCATACATGTTCCACATGTTTTTGCAAAATAAACAAAAAGGAAAATAAATAAAAAAAAATAGATTATAAAAAATGGTTTGCGAAAACTGACTTATGTCACTTTTCCCAAGCACTGCAGATATTTTTCGTTACAAGTAGGCTATCACATGAATATCTTCGGCCCTCGGGAATGCGTTCCCATATTTATAATGCATTGTTGAACTGAGAGGCGCCAAGAATAACAAGACACGGGTATGCGGGAAGCTATTCCTGCTGAATAAAGTCTGGTGTCAGTCTTTGTTTCAGAGTCAAAGGATGAAAGTTTTCAAGATATAAGATACTCTCTCTTCACCAAAAATATGATCACCTACATAGGCCATGCTTAATTTTCCGAAAGATACAAGCAGTCTTTCACGAGCAACAACCTTTCTGTGTAATTGTTTCTTATTCTGTCCTATTTTCTGACAAATCGCGAGACAGATGAACAAAATAGAAACTATATCTGTATTTATTACGTGTAATTTAACTTAGTGCCTTATCTAAAGAATAATAGGGCAATCACATGGTTAATAATGTCCACAAATTTCCACCGATATAATAAATGTTGGCGTAAATTCATTTCTTAAATGGTTTTATTTTTACGACGCTTTAACAACTTCGATGGTTATCTAGCGTCTAAGTGAAATGAAGGCACATTTAAAGAACAAAACAAAATTTTTTAAATAAGTTACGATCATAATACACTGCTCTCTTAAATTGAATATATTAGGAATTCAATCAATGGCTTCCCAAACCACGCTATGAAATGTTTCATATAAAACCATTTTTATCTCGAAAAGGAAGGAAAAACGAGCAAAAATGTATTCAACTTTTTTGTTTGAAATATGACAAAGAATAACCCCCTGAAATTAATAACATTACTTATGGTATATACATCACTTCTGCAGTACAATACAAGTCCACATATATTATTGATACTCTACTTTTACTGCTTACTCTCCAGAGTTAAAGAAACTGTTGAAAATGTTATCCTCTAACTTTCACACATTTTTTAGATCTCTTTAAGAAATTCCCAATCGCACGGCTAAATTTCTCTCATGTAACTGAAAGAAAGAGTCTGTTCTGTATAGTTTATCTTTTATGTTGCCATACAAATAAAATTCTCACGGTGTAGGATCGGGGGATCACAAATTTCTGTTAATTATTCGATTCTCGGAATGTACCTCATGTCTAACGTTTCATTAGCTATATGTGCAGTGGCAGAATCGTGCTGGAAGAATACATACAATCGTTCTTCGTCAGTTAATTTGACAAAAATTGATATCAGATCTATACGGTATATTTGTCTTTACTCTTTCGATTCTGCACACCTCAACACCAAATTACCTTTCGTCTCGTTTCTCTTATCTATACTCTAACCACGACGTAAATACCAGATCACTTATCTGTGGCACGCTAAGTATACCTCTTCATAGAACATCTTGTTATTCATCATCTTTTACAATATCCACCTCGCGTCAATGGAATTCCTTGTCACAAAGTATTAGGGGCTGCAAGACAACAAACACCTTTAAGAACAGCTTAAAAGATAACCTTCTTAGCATTTCACTCCAATCATACTGCTTTAAACTATCACTGACTACATTGTTACTTCTTTCTTTAGACATCATCCTGATAGTGCTGTATTTTCAAAATTGTCTCATAATAATCTCTTTCTATTATCTAATATTATTTGAAATATATTAACATTCTATGTATTTTAGCTTAATTCTGTTACACAGTTTATTTCAGTGTTTAATTAATAGTTCATAGTATTTTGTTGTTTAATACGTACATAACACTTGTATACATGAATTGGTCATTGCTAAAAGGCCCTTTCTCCGTATTTTTGCAAAAATGAGTTAACTACAGATTCAACATCCTTACACATAAATACACAATCTGTGCTAAAAGGACTTTCCTCAAGCCTTCATACACACGCACAGTTGAGCATTTCATTTTTCGTGTCATGCTAAAATGCCCTTACTCCAGGATAGAGGGCCTTCTAGCTGTGAACTTGTCATTTAGCCGTGGTTCCATCTGATGACAAACCTTTATACTTACTATACTATCAGCTATCTTCATTGTTTGAAGCGGTCTGTTTATTCTGCTCTGATCTTTATTTGTGTTTTAATACAAATTATTATATTATACGCAATTTCGGCTAATTAAAATGGAGACTGAGAGTTTGAAAAGCAAAAAGAGATGTAGTGATACTTGCAGTTGGAAAAGAAATATATTAAAGAAAGCCAAAGTTAAAGGCACTGAACATGTGACTTACTCTGGAGAATTGGTGGCTGAAAGACGAACTGGTGAGGATTGTAGGTAAGTTCAGAATATTTACACTGAATCACTGACGTAAATGAATATTGCATAAAAATGTTATTTCTTAGGCCACAAAAATCTTTATAGGCTATATAAAATATTTATGCATGCACAAAAATAAAGTCACTCATTAACTGGCGGCCCATGTTTTACGAAAGAGGTCTTTCTTTAGAATCTTATGGTGGAAAGGTACCTCGGTGTTCGAAGTTGTCATTCGCCCCTGCGAGTTATTATGAATATATGTACAATGCCACTCTTCCTCATATTGTTTCAACATCCAAGTTCATTGATGGTTGTATTAGGCATACCTTTGCTCTTTGTCTACCTGGAATTGAAAACATAGTCCTTCCCCAACGTCCTACTTATGATGAATTGATTGCAATCAACCCAGACAAAATGCAGGATATCAAGAAAATTCTATGCTACATTCCCCATGAACAGTTACCTTATTATGAGAAAGTTGTAAATTCTCCACTAGCAGAACATAGAGAAAATACAGAATGAAATCAAGTTAGATTTAAAACAAGGGCCTAAAACTTTGTAATACGCAATTAAAATATATTTTAAGAAGAGAAATATACTTTTAACTTGAAATAATGGCAGTTTATTTAATTTACAATCCTGTATTTTATTACAGTACTCCATTTTTAACCAAATGTGAAATTATTTTAAGTTCACTGCTAAAAGGCCCTTAAATTTGAATTTTTAATTAATAATATTATACAAACTACATATGACAACAAAATAAAAATTGTGCTCCCAGAAAGCACAAATATACCTTTATGATGGACAGTCACCACATTGCTCTACGAAGATTAGTATTTCTTAAAAACAGTTTTTTTCGATTTATTCAGAACTAACATTTTTGGACAAAGGGCCTTCTAGCAATGACCAATTCACATGTAACTCTCATCTAAATCAAATTGTTGAATTCTTTGTAAGTTCATGCATATGTATATATATATATATATATATATATATATATATATACTTTTTGCTGGTTGAGTGGAAGAGAAGGCCTTACGGCCTTAACTCTGCCAGCTAAAATAAATTATTATTATTATTATTATTATTATTATTATTATTATTATTATTATTATTATTATTATATATTAATAAAAGATCGGTTCACCCGAAATAGCAAAACAATCAGAGATTTTAGAATCATGAACTTTATAAAACAAGGAAATAGGAAGGTTGATCATTAAGTAAGGTTTCCTGTATTCATGTAATGTAGCACAGTACTTGTCAGATGTAGTAACTGAAGACTTCGGGGGTAAATAATGATAACTCACATATGCAAATTACATACATTTTAATTTTTACTGCAAACGCAAGAGGATTACTATATTTTTCAAGCAGCTTAATCCGATCATTTGTTAACATATTTGCATAATTATTTAACCAAATCAAAGATAATGTGGCTTATAGGCTGTTAGCAACCAGAAAACTGTCAATATCAGTTTTGAGGGCTATCACTATTTACGCCAGCGGTCTTCAATTGTTGTTCCAGTCTGCATAAAATCAAGGTGAAGAAGTGTTGTGTCATGAACAGTACATTCACACAGAAAAAAATTAATTTCTCTCAGCATGCAAAGAAATATTATGGAAGTAACCCTACTTAGTGATCAACCACCGTAAAAAGGTTACGTTATGTCTTTTGTAGTATAAATAGCAAAGTCTACGTGCAACACATTTTACCTTGAAGTATGAACAAAACAATTTCCTTGTGAGAAAATAACTTAGATGCTTTAGTCAAATGGTAAAATTTGTAATTAAATAAGTCATTGGCACGTTACCACGAGAAACTTTAAATCAACTTAAACAATTTAAAATTTCCGATGCAACGATTGATGCCATAGGATCTCATGTGTTAAAATCATCCTTAGCTACAATTAGTAATCATTTGTACCCAATAAACTTTTATTGTAAATGATTTCCTATGTTTTCGTATCATTTATCTTAATGTTTTCTTTTTCCTTTCAAATTGTCACATAATTGGTTTTAATGATTATTCTTTATGAAATGATTAGTAGGCCGATCTATTCGAACCCTTATTTAGGGCGGCTTTATTTATAATGCCAAAGCCCGGCATTAGATAACAACAACAACTTATTTATAAAATATAAAAATTGGGATTGCAACGGATTGGTGTGTGCAATGCCAAAATTGAAGTGTTATCTCTCTATTCGGGTGCAGAGTAGACGATTTTATTTACTTATGTATTGTAAATGACGTAATAAAAGTGTAATAGTCAAGCAAAAATTGTAATTTGTAAGACATTTTTTATCTCATGAACCAATTCTCAAATTTAAAAATCCATGCGCAGTTTTCTTTATCATAAAATGTAAGTCCTTCGCAGAAAATATTTAAAGGTAAAATCAATTCTGAAGCTGTCAGAGATGTATTTATCTCATGAATCAAATCTCAAATTTAAAAATCCATGAGCAGTTTTCTTTATCATAAAATGTAAGTCCTTCACAGAAAATATTTAAAAGTGAAATCAATTCTGAAGCTGTCATTGATGTATTTATCTCATGAACCAATTATCTAATTTAAAAATCCATGCGCAGTTTTCTTTATCATAAAATGTAAGTCCTTCACAGAAAATATTTAAAAGTAAAATCAATTCTGAAGCTGTCAGGGATATATTTATCTCATGAACCAATTATCTAATATAAAAATCCATGCGCAGTTTTCTTTATCATAAAATGTAAGTCCTTCACAGAAAATATTTAAAAGTAAAATCAGTTCTGAAGCTGTCAGGGATGTATTTATCTCATGAACCAATTCTCAAATATAAAAATCCATGCGCAGTTTTCTTTATCATAAAATGTAAGTCCTTCACAGAAAATATTTAAAAGTAAAATCAATTCTGAAGCTGTCAGGGATGTATTTATCTCATGAACCAAATCTCAAATTTAAAAATCCATGCGCAGTGTTCTTTATCATAAAATGTAAGTCCTTCACAGAAAATATTTAAAAGTAAAATCAATTCTGAAGCTGTCAGGGATGTATTTATCTCATGAACCAATTCTCAAATTTAAAAATCCATGCGCAGTTTTCTTTATCATAAAATGTAAGTCCTTCACAGAAAATATTTAAAAGTAAAATCAATTCTGAAGCTGTCAGGGATGTATTTATCTCATGAACCAATTATCTAATATAAAAATTCATGCGCAGTTTTCTTTATTATAAAATGTAAGTCCTTCACAGAAAATATTTAAAAGTAAAATCAGTTCTGAAGCTGTCAGGGATGTATTTATCTCATGAACCAATTCTCAAATATAAAAATCCATGCGCAGTTTTCTTTATCATAAAATGTAAGTCCTTCACAGAAAATATTTAAAAGTAAAATCAGTTCTGAAGCTGTCAGGGATGTATTTATCTCATGAACCAATTCTGACATTTAAAAATCCATGCGCAGTTTTCTTTATCATAAAATGTAAGTGCTTCACAGAAAATATTTAAAAGTAAAATCAATTCTGAAGCTGTCATTGATGTATTTATCTCATGAACCAATTCTGACATTTAAAAATCCATGCGCAGTTTTCTTTATCATAAAATGTAAGTGCTTCACAGAAAATATTTAAAAGTAAAATCAATTCTGAAGCTGTCATTGATGTATTTATCTCATGAACCAATTCTGACATTTAAAAATCCATGCGCAGTTTTCTTTATCATGAAATGTAAGTCCTTCACAGAAAATATTTAAAAGTAAAATCAATTCTGAAGCTGTCAGGGATGTATTTATCTCATGAACCAATTCTCAAATTTAAAAATCCATGCGCAGTGTTCTTTATCATAAAATGTAAGTCCTTCACAGAAAATATTTAAAAGTAAAATCAATTCTGAAGCTGTCATTGATGTATTTATCTCATGAACCAAATCTCAAATTTAAAAATCCATGCGCAGTTTTCTTTATCATAAAATGTAAGTCCTTCACAGAAAATACTTAAAAGTAAAATCAATTCTGAAGCTGTCATTGATGTATTTATCTCATGAACCAAATCTCAAATTAAAAAATCCATGCGCAGTGTTCTTTATCATAAAATGTAAGTCCTTCACAGAAAATATTTAAAAGTAAAATCAATTCTGAAGCTGTCAGGGATGTATTTATCTCATGAACCAAATCTCAAATTTAAAAATCCATGCGCAGTTTTCTTTATCGTAAAATGTAAGTCCTTCACAGAAAATATTTAAAAGTAAAATCAATTCTGAAGCTGTCAGGGAAGTATTTATCACATGAACCAAATCTCTAATTTAAAAATCCATGCGCAGTTTTCTTTATCATGTCCACACCTGTGGAGTAACGGTCAGCGCGTCTGGCCGCGAAACCAGGTGGCCCGGGTTCGAATCCCGGTCGGGGCAAGTTACCTGGTTGAGGTTTTTTCCGGGGGTTTTCCTCAACCCAATACGAGCAAATGCTGGGTAACTTTCGGTGCTGGACCCCGGACTCATTTCACCGGCATTATCACCTTCATATCATTCAGACGCTAAATAACCTAGATGTTGATACAGCGTCGTAAAATAACCCAATAAAATAAATTTCTTTATCATAAAATGTAAGTCCTTCACAGAAAATATTTAAAAGTAAAATCAATTCTGAAGCTGTCACGGGTGTTTTAATCATAATTTAATATCATTAAAATACGTGGAAATTAATATCTAAGGAACTAATGAATGAAACTTGATGAAATTTGGTACTGTTATTTAAACGTACAGGCACAACAAAAGTTTCAAAACTCAGTCCCAGTGTCCTTTAAATATAGTGTAAGAAAGGAATTTGATTAGTCAACAAATTTACTTTCAAAATAGAGAGGTGGGTTGACGGAGGGGGGAGCCGTAGTTTTCTTTAGCGTTTCACCAAAAGACGGGCTGCTGCTGGCTAACAAAACATGCGATAGCGAGAGTTCCCACCACGGCGGCGCGGAGTGGAAAGTGGCGCTGCCAGCAGCAACAAAAGTGCGTCGCGATATGGGATATTCCAGTCTCTGAGCGTGGGCGACAGTTGGTAGCTCTGATGCGAGAGGGACCTCAAAGCGACAAGCGACTCTGATAAGTGCGGCGGACTCGAACTCCTGTTACTCAGCGCTCCGGATACAGCGGGCGGTAAATATACGGTTCTTGTGTACTTGGGTGAGTTTCAAGTCTAAAATTACAGCAGATGGCTCATGCTTTTATAAACCGCGCCGACTGCAAGTTTTGGAGCCAGTTTCTTGTAAGTTGTGTCCATACCGCAGTGCATCTTCATTGACCAATATCTCACTAGAAATACGAGACCCGACTCGCCGGAGTTCAAAATTATTACTGTAATACACTTTTTTCCAAGCCGGAGATCCGGGTTTAAATGTCGACAAGTAGGCCTACTATGTGAAATTTATTTTTGTGGGACAGTGCTATAGTTTTTCTTAAGGTACTTCCGTTTTTTCTACCGTCAATCTATCAATTCTTCTTATCCATTCGTCTGCTATTGTATTCTGATTGTCTTGAAGTCACCCCAATAAAAAGACTAGTTTCATGGTCATATTATTCGGATTTAGTGTGTATAATATCATTTATTGAGTTCAGAATAAAATTTATCAATTAATTCTCAATCTTAGTGCCACAGAAGAATAATTTAATATCAAACAAGCGAGTTTATACATCCAATTGTCTCCCTTTCTCTCTCTCTCTCTCTACTTTTCCTCTTTCCTTTTCGAGTACGGAATACATTTCGTTAATAAATTTATTATCTTCAATACAATAAAAAGAAGTATTAATACTTGAAAAACTGAAGATTTCATCTGTCTTCCAATATAGCTTCCTTTATTTTAGGCCTATATCGAGTGCTCTTCAGTATTAATAATAATAATAATAATAATAATAATAATAATAATGTTTTATTTTCGCTGGCAGAGTTAAGGCCATAAGGCCTTCTCTTCCACTCAACCAGCCTTAATCAATACAATACATATTTAAATTACAAATATTTACACTACACTTAAAAGGTTCTCCAGCTATATTCTTCAGTAAGTTTTAAAGACTAGTAGACTACATATTTATTTAAATTTAGATAAACCTATAAGGTAAAGTAGTAACTTAATTTATGAGCTAATTTAATTCAATCAATTATAATTAATTTAAGATTTGAGATAGCTAGTAAAATGATGAAAATTAATTTAATATAAGCTTACTAGGACTATGTTACAGGGAGAAAAAAATATATATATAAATCTAAAATATATTTCTATAATGAGAATATTAATGTAATTGCCATTAGAGGTTTCGTAAATCTATTTAGAGAAATTAATGATAATAATAAGAATGGACAGATGTTAGTTTCATTATAAGTAACAAATATTAATCAGCAATTGATCTGTTAAGTAAGAATTTATGTAATTTGGACCTAAATGAAGTTATTGTCCAACAACCCCCTTACATCACTCGGAAGCGAGTTCCAATTTCTAGCAACTGAAACTGTATTGGTTCTATTTCGCGAAGAGAGTAATACGTAATGAATGAAAATAAAATGGCTCGTAACAAGATATCTAATTTACTAATCTAGAGCAATATGTCTTGCCTTCTGCTCAACCTTGCTCCTGCGGTTGTGAAAGCATTTTACGTGCAGAGAGCCATGGCCTTCTTTTATTGTCTGCGTAGGAGGAAACAATGGTCAAGCAGTAGCGATAAAACAAAATCGATAGTTTAAAACGATATATTGCAGCCATAGATAGGTCTGATTGGTTAAAATGTAACGGATTGTTAGGTCTACATTCCATTGGTGAATAGGTACATGAGTGATATAGTGAATATTGATATTATCCGAGAAGAGATACCGTATATAGATGCAGTTTTTTCTTTCTTCTAATTTGTTTGTTTTTTGTATTAAATTCCTTTCTTTAACATGTATATCCATTTCTTTTTTATGTTCTATTTTCTCCGTTCTTGAGTTGCGAGCAAAATTGTTTGATTATTTATTCATTATAATTTTATAATACAATACAATTAGCAATAAAATAAATTATATATTCAATTGTTGAAGCAAAATATCATTCTGTCCATGGGCTTGCGTAGATTAAATCCGTTATCGCAATGAAACATTGTTTAATTCATTTCCTTCGGATAGCTTCAAGAAAATTACTTAAAAAATATGATAGGGGATTGATGGAATCCTTATAATTGAGTGGAAGGTTCATTCTGTTCTTATTGTGAACATGGCTGGGACTAAAACATTTTTGCGATTTGAAATAAAAGTTTGCTTTTAATATCCGTCTGTATACTGCCCGCATTTAAATTTAACAAGGCGGAGCCTTCTCGTTAACAATACATAATCGCTTCCTCATTCCATGAGGCCTAGTTTCGAGACAACAATGTTATCGATAATAGTCGAAACGATTCCCACATCAATATGACGGCAATGAGTTGTTTGAAATTGTAATAAATAATAATGTCATTCATTACAATATATAATTTGATTCATTTGAAAATTAATACCACAGTTAAGTACTTTAGATTTAGACTATATTAAATTAACTACGTCTGTTCTTATCCTCTCCGCATTTATTAATCACCCTTATTTGTGTATGAATAATTTTTAATTAAATTAAAATTAAAGTTAATGTTTCGTTAAGCATTTACACGTTAAAAACATTTCACGTGAATCTTTCCAAGTCCATATGATATCGAAATCATAGATCTACAGGAGCTGTTTAACACGGGCTCCTTGTATAACTGAAATAAAGAAAAATCAAAATTCATTATTCATTTATTAATTAATATGTCAGCATTATTGTTGGAATTGTCTATGACGACATCCGGATGGCTTAGTGGTTTCTTTCATGAAATAATGCGATCCACATAACCCCCTAAAATATAAAAGGAAATGAGAATGTATGCGCTAACATAATGAGCATAGGCTGCGCATTCCATTTGATCAATGTTCTAGCAGAGGTATAACGTGGGCCATGAAGAACAAATGAAGCTATTCAACTAACGAATACATTGTGGATGGTATCGACGCAGCCCCCATAAGGGAGTTGTAATTTTTGTTACACTTTTTCTCGAGTGGTACGCAGAAAGGCGATCCACGTTAAATCACCACTCTCCCTCACAACCTCCTTTTCGTAAATAAGCTGTAAAATATCCGCAATCTTATAGAAGCTGAAGAATCTTCGTAGTTGAGAACGTAATTGCATGTACAATGAACGAATGAATAATAATAATAATAACAATAATAATAATAATAATAATAATCGGCATCATCAACAACACTCAATGGTTTGGATTTCTCAGATGAATACATTCATCAACAGTAATCTCACTGGAGGTTTTGATTTATCTAGAGAAAATCAAAACTCGAGTGGGATTTAATCGACTATTACACGATTAGAAGAAAGTATATGAAGATTAGAAGAAGTAAAGTACTATAATACAATAAAATATTAATTGACTCACTAAAATTCTATTTCACTAATGTTAGCTTCACCAAAACGTTTGAACGGATCAGCCATTTTCAGTTGACTAATCTATGCGGGAAACAAATGACGATCGCAAAGCATTTTTCATAGTACCGTAAAGAATTTGCAATTTCAAATGTTAGCAAACAAAGAAACAAATGTTAGGGAAGTGATAAAAACAAACAAATGTTAGGGAAGTGATAAAATTGTAGCGATAAACAGCCATGATTGGTTGAAACACGTCCTTGCGTACCGTTTTATTGGCCAAAAGTAATATGACGTAGTAGAAGTGTAATAGTTAAATTGCATCGCTGGATTGGATGAGTTCGTTTTCGAGACCAGGTGAAGGTGATAATTTCCATCTCATAACGGCTTAGCGATCCAGACAAACTCCTATAAAATTAACTACCCGTTCTTGCCCGGCAGATAGAATTCTACCAGAGCGTGAAACTGATAACATTGCCTCTTCGTGGTGGCAAAGTCGAGAAAGCATGGGAGTTCCAACTGCCCTGCGTATCGTGCGTGGAAACGGGTTACCAGTTAGCTATTCAATTGTCTTCTTCACATGAGCGTCCTCAATATTTTCTACATCCTATGTGACTGTTATATTATCTTGTAAATAAAAGACTCTGAGATGTTCTCAAGAAACATAACACATATTATTATGTACATTATGCATGTGAAAAGGCTTTGTTATATTATAAGTTTCTTATATTAATTATTGTAGAACCGAAAAACGTTACAATTAAGTTACTCAGGTTATCTCGTAAAACTGTTCCCATTCATTAATCTGCAGAATTTGAAATCATTTCCAAAATTGAGAAAGATTTAATATTTTGATGGTACAACATTTTTTAGAATTTATATCGTGTCATGAATGAAAAATATCAAACATTTCGAAGCTATTCATCAGCTCCAATATCAAAGAACATAAGGAAAGAGGAACTCTCTGTTGGATGATGGATTAGAATTATTTTTCAGATCATGAGAAGTTCCTCTCTCCTCGCTCGTCAATGTATTTATTTATTTATTTATTAGCACTGCAATTGGGTATACTCCCGGTGGCAGTGTATAATAATAATAATAATAATAATAATAATAATAATAATAATAATAATTTAATATTTTAGGACAAAAATTCGCTCCGGCGCCGGGGATCGAACCCGGGTCCTTGGTTCTACGTACCAAGCGCTCCGACCACTGAGCTACGCCGAATTAAATCTACACCACAGGATCAATGTTTCCCTTTGTGGCCTGACTCCACGTTAGGCATATATGTTGACGTATATCCAATGTCAACTGCCAACATCGAAGGAGGAAAGTTCGATCCGATGCTGTGGATTGAATTCGGCGTAGCTCAGTAGTCAGAGCGCTTGGTACATAGAACCAAAGACCCGGGTTCGATCGCCGGAACCGGAGCGAATTTTTCTCCTAAAATATTAAGTTTCAATATTACAGATAAATTCTGTAGGACAAATTAATATATCTTAACGGCCCCAAGGTTCACTTAGCTTTCTATAAAATTGAGTACCGGGTCTTTCCCGGGGGTAAAAGGCGGTCAGAGCGTGGTGCCGACCACACCACCTCATTCTAGTGCCGAGGTCATGGAAAGCATGGGGCTCTACCTCCATGCCCCCCAAGTGCCTTCATGGCATGTTACGGGGGTACCTTTACCTTTTTACCTTTATAATATTCTCTCAGCTAGCAGTGCATAATAACTGCGGATTCCCGGCCAACAAGTCACTCAACTGAGTGCGCTCCTAGCATAAAGGCAGTTGACATTGGATACACGTCAACATATATGCCTAACTTGGAGTCAGGCCACAAAGGGAAACATCGAAGGAGGAAAGTTCGATCCAGTGCTGTGGATTGAATTCGGCGTAGCTCAGTGGTCAGAGCGCTTGGTATGTAGAACCAAGGACCCGGGTTCAATCCCCGAAATTATTGAATATAATTATTGAAAATAGAGAAATAAAAATAAATAAGGCTCCTTTATTAATATTTTTTGCTCCGAGTAATGTTTTGAATTCTTTGTGTAAATTTGTTAATAATTTATTTCATAAAATATAGTGTCGTGATGGAATTAATCAAAATCTTGCGCCGGAGCGAATTTTTCTCCTAAAATAATAAGTGTCAATATTACAGATAAAGTCTGTAGGACAAATTAATATATCTATAATAATAATAATAATAATAATAATAATAATAATAATAATAATAATAATAATAATAATAATAATGTGAAAATTTTGTACGACATGTCCACATTGTATTAAATATATAAAAGTTCCAGATTAATTGGTGTAAAAATGTAGAAGTTAGAAGTTTCACAGACCCATAGCCTTAAGTCCTCATAACATCGTCAATCTTTCTCAATCATCTTGCTTTACTTCTCGTAACGATGTTAGGCTCCCCATGTATAATTAAATTTGGAAGCGGTAGCTTGGACTTTCTCCATTGCTAATGAAGTATATTAAAAACTGACAACGTTTAGAAGGTTAAGTGTATCTCTGTCTTGAGATAAAAAGATGGTAAGGAATGTATTATACTCCCTGGGATTATTAAAATGGCTCAACAACAGATCAGTAACGTGATCTATAGAGACGACACAGCATGAAGAAAATTTTTTCCGAAATATGACATTTGTTTTGGCAAAATAGGAAAACATGAAATAAATACATCAATACTAAAATATCTTCGTTCCTAAACCATTTGGAGTAGATTTACATAATTAATTACAATAGTAATATACGTTACAAGAGCGGTATGTTGACGTTTTAATGTTCGAGGAAAAGATTGAAAAAGCGAAACGTTTATTTTGTGCGAAGATCGTTTATTACACACCTGAAAGACGAATTTCTAATTAGTTGCAATGAAATGAACAGAATCAAAGCAACGGAAATGAAATTTTTGAGGAGGACAGCAGGATATACTCTTTTAGACCGAAAAAGGAATGAAGAAATTTTAGAACAATTAGAAGTAGAGTCAGTAGAAGAAAAAATCAGCAGATACAAATTCAATTGGCTAGATCATGTAAGAAGAATGGAAAATTCAAGAATCCCAAAAATTATGATGCAATATAAACCTAGAGGACATCGTCGACCAGGAAGACCTTTAAGAAGACTGCTAGATGGGGCCGAAACAGGTCTACAGAGGCCTAATTCGTGAAGGATGATGATGATGATGGTGAAATCTACATGTTGGTTTCTGTTTAATGACGGCAACTTCGGAGCACCAAAATGTCTTTCTTCAACATTGTTGCTATAAAATGTTTTCTGTGTTTACTATACTCCAGCAGGCCGTGATATACGTCTGTCTCCCCCCCCCCCAGTCTATAAATGCGAACTTAAAACAAACGGTAAGGTTATGTAATGATTTATTTTTCATTTTAATATTTTAACAATATTATTTATATTGCAGTAATAACATCGGCATCTGGAATCTTGTTGATTTTTTCACGGCTTCCTTAATGTTACTTGTAGCAGGAATGCAATAAGTTTCGTGGAGTAGTAGACTTTACTTAATTTTTGCAAATATTTAAAAACAATAATTAACATTGCAACTTAGGTGAAATTGCAGTGGTAAGTTTCCAATTTATAATTATTACTATGTTAAAGGTCTCTAAAAATAATATGTTAAAAGCCTAAAGCAGTGAAATGAATGTCGCGCTTAAGCGGTAAGAAGAGGGAAATTGTTATGTGTGTTACGTTGGGAATACTGAATGTGGTATTTCATACTTACCGCGTATTGGTTCTGTGCGGAAAACAAGCAAATACGCACGATCTCGCACAAAACAAGTTTTTAGATATTAATAGTTTTGTCTATATTTAATGTGCTACCCAATAACATACAATAAATCTGCGTAATTAAACAGACTGTCAGCTTCATCAAATCCTAACCTGAATGCAAGAACTAGGCAACTCAATATTTGCACCGAATAAAAAAATTCGTACATTAGTTGGACTCAACAGTGGCTAAAATATGACACAAGTAAGAAGTAGAAGGCAAAATTTACGGTTGAAACACGTTTGAAACATTGATTTACAAGATTAAAAGTCAGTATGGCAACATCGAAAAGACTTTTACTAGATTCTAAAAAATAAGCAAAGATGGAATACTACCCACTTAAGGGGAAGCTCCACTGAAAATCATGAAAATTTTCCAAAAAAAAAAAAAATATATATATATATTGGCTATTTCACTTCTTTAGTATATTTTCATACCCCAAATGGATTTAGTTCAATTCTGATTACAAAATAGTACATTATGCAACGAGCCTATAATGATAGTAATTAAGACGCGAGTATGTTTGTTTATGAAACGAGCGCAAGCGAGTTTCATAATTTTCATACGAGCATCTTAATTACAATTATAGGCAAGTTTTATACGACTTTTTATGCTCGACCACATTTCTAACTTGAAACTATTCAGAAGTATTCATTTTATTCGTATCTAACTGAAGAGTGGAAGTGACCTTATGCATCGCTCGTAAATTGTGAGATGTGCGCAGACGCGAAAGTATTGATTTTTTTTCCGAGGAACAATAATGTCATTGACCTTGATGTAATGTAACATGAACTAATTTTGATATAACCTGGAAATTGATTTAGAATTGAAAAACGAGATGACAAATTGAATTTATTTGAATATTATTTACAATTAACGCGAATTATTATAGTAAGAGAACATAACCTTCTGCAACAGTATTGGATTTCCAGCCTCCGTGACGTTTCCCTCGTTGTCTTTCGATTGCATATCCGAGAATAATCGAAAACCTGAACTTTAATGAATAGGTGTACTTCAATGACATGCATTAAAGGACTGCTACAAGGTGTATAATTACTACATTTCGACATGGTCGAGCATAAAATATGTTTATTTTTTAAATTAAGGTTGTAAGGGGGCGTGGCACTTAAAGAGCTGTCAAATTATTTTTTCATCAAAGAATTCCTTTTTACAAATTTCTGATTACAAATCTAGTAACTAGCGTACTGTCAAAATTACACCACACACATTTTAAAATAAATTCAAAGCTCTTTATTTAACACAGTCCACTCAATAATTGCTAACAGATTAAGGGAACATGGTGAATACGAAGTATATGAGGAAGTTCAATGTCTTTCTACGGAAGGATCTACACGGCGTGCTGACATCATAATAATTGACCGAGATAAAAAAAACTGGTCTCATTCTTGACCCCACTGTAAGGTTCGAAATTAATGAAGATCAAGCAAAGCAGGTACATGAAGAGGAACGCGCTATTTACCTTCCATGCTGTGATGATCTCAGTCATAAATATAATATTCAAGATTGGAATGTCATTGGACTTAAGTTTGGTGCGCGAGGAACAATTCCCAAATTTACATTGGAGATCCTCAGAAAATTAAAGGTTCCTGATAAGACTCTTCAGACAATTGCATCAACCATTTTAAAATCATCGTTGAACATCATCAATCATCATCTCTATTCATCTTTATAATATTCAATGTATATTATTTATTTTCAATAAAATTTTATCGTTTTGATAGCTACCACTTCTTGTCGCAGAATATTCTTTTTTAAAATTTTATTATGTATTTTTTTAACATTAATTTACATTTTCTTTTTGTTCATTTTAATTGATTAGGACGCCGATATTTTAAATCAAAGATTTGGACGGCTATCATTTCGATGATATTCTCCCCCTATTTCGTTGTCTATTATTATTAACATATAATTGTTTCTGTAATGCACATAAAAACTAAACCATCCGTTACTACCCTCTTACAATTTACCGCCCCCCTGAAAATCAGAAGAGCCCCCTTGGGGGCTCTACCGCCCACTTTGGTAAACACTGTTTCAGAATATGAGATGTCATACTTTGCTTTTCTATAGACTGATTCAGCATTTTTAACGACCCTTTTTGTCCACTCGAAAACGAAGGTTGGCTCTTGGAAACGTTTAGAGTATTTATACATTTCACCAATAAAACAAAAGGCTCAAGCCATAGTCTGCTAAATAATAAAGTTTACCATTGCTTTCGCCCTGTTTTAGAACGGATATATAAACTTATTTTTGTCTTCCCCCTGCTTTTGAGTTGCTGCAGCTTAAATGCTCTAAATGTTTTCCTCAGAGTATTATGAAAAGAAGTGTTATATTTCTTTGTGCTGTTTGGTAGAAGCGAAAAACAGGAAATATCATCACCTCCGACTACAAGTTGAGCGCAGTCCTGGATTAAGTTTCCGAAAGCAACGGGACGTGCAGATTGTCTCAACGTTAGCTACATCGTCGCTTTAAGTGGCACAGCTCCACATCCATGCATAATCCGGGAACTCGTTCGTTTTACTGAAATTAGGTTAAACAGAATGATGTGTCATGTTAGCCACGCGTGTTGAAATAAACTAAACGCAACATGTTTACGATATTAAATTTCTTGTTCCATCTCCAAGCTGCCAACTATTGAGTCATTTGCATCAAATAATTTGTGTAGCTTACTTTGTGTCTTACATTTCTGAATTGAAGAAATTTCGTCCACCACTTTGGAGTAGCGGTTAGGATGCTTTACCGTAAAACAAGCGGGTCCGGGTTCAAATTCTTGTTGGGATAAGTTACCTGTTTGAGGTTTTTCCCGTGTTTTTCCCTCAACCCATTAAGAGCAAATGCTGGATAAGTTTCGACGTTGGATCCTGGACTCATTTCGCTGGCATTGTCATCTTCATCTAATTCAGACGCTAGATAGCAGTTGATAAAACGTCGTAAAATAACCAATTAAAAAAAAGAAAGAAATTTCCCAACTGTTGCATCTCGGAACAGAGGTCTATCTTCCTTTGTTATTGTTTTTTAGTTTAGACGAAAATTACTGTAACTGATTCTGCAATTTTGTGCTGTTTTTACTCATGTATTTTAAATACACAGCACTATTTTTTCTTTTAATAAGAATTATGACAATTCGTATATTATTATTATTATTATTATTATTATTATTATTATTATTATTATTGTTATTACTATTATTTATTTATTTATTTATTTTTTCAAAATCACATCATCTTCTATTTCTTCCTTTGCTGACAGAATACTATTTATTTGACGTAAATTATTGTTGGAGCCTGTTCTGAGTAAATAGCGATGTTGTGCATTTAATGTTTAAGTATTCACATAAACTGAAGTTATTTTCGAGTCAACTGATGTTTAAATATTGAACATCAACTAAATCCATCCATTGATTTAGTAAACAAGATTCCTTTACGGCGCATGCAGTCGTCTAAGAGCCTTGGCCTGAAGTTCATATCTGGACTTCTTGAGACCTAACTTTTTTTTTATAAGACTGTAAGTGTCAGTGCTTCGCCATGACATCATATTGACTACAAACAAACATCCATGTTCAAGGCGAAGTTCGAACCAACGGCCGTGACTCACACAGAGATATACAATAACAATTATCCTGACGCATGACGTTTTGAATGGGCTATAATATCTGTGGTGTTTGGTCAGAACATGATAACTACAAAAAAGGCCTTTTTTAGCTGGTTTAGTCGTGATATCTCCATCTAATCTTTTGTTATTTTCATTTACATTTGTATGTAAACTGGAATTATGATTTGTATAGGTAAAGTGAAAATAAAACTGTTGTATCTCAAAGTAGTTTTTTTTTTTTTGACTTACCATGTTTTGACCAAACACCACAGATATATTACAGATATATTCAATCTCTTCAAAATAGAAGATACTAAAAATATAGAATTTTAACATTTATTTAGTGAAAAAATTACAAGACTTTTGTCACTTTGGAAAAAGGTTAAAATCCTGGCAAGTCAAAAAGGAATTCGTCACAGACGCGAATTGTACGGGGGGAGGTTTTCTCGGACACTTCCGCCTCCTCTCTTGTAATTCCAAAAATTATTCCGTTATAAAATAAACAGATTAGCCATAGATAGTATTGTGACTAGATTGTGACTGAACATAAAAATCATCCATTCTCAAGAGGTGAACGTGTACTTCGTTTATTGAGCTTGAAGATGACCCCTTGAAGCTCAAGCTTTATTTTCGCGGACCCCATAAAATTTTTTGCATAATTTAGACCAAAGGCATTTTATACTCATTAAATATTTGGGTATTGAATTAAGGATCCTTAATAAGTTGATAACGATATAAAATTTTTGTTTCAATTTTGAATATAACATGAAAATACGTAAATACCGGTACTTAGTTATTTTACTTTGTAGCATGTCTTTGCTGTGAAAAATGAAACCAGTTTTTTAGATTTACTATAAGGTTTATGCTGTCAAATTCTGGCTCAATTGTAGGTACCGATACTCTAAGTCACAAGTATAACTTCACATGAAATTACTTCTATTTTTTTCTTTAAGAAAATCAAAGCAGAAAATGTACACTCGCACAAGTATGTTGATACAAATAGTATTAGACCTAATTGTTTTATTGCAATTAAGAGAACATCGGGATTCATGGGTCGTGCATTGAACCAAGACCGTAACAGGATCGTTGTGGTAGACACCATTTTAAGGGACAATAGGATTGAATTTTTAGCCAAGATGGCAAAAAATTTCAAATTTTGATTTTTTACATACATGGTGACTTGACACATTTTTCTACGTTTTTGTTCTATATTTAGCCTTCATTCGCCATTTTTAAAGGTCTGTCGACTATTTTTAAAATGCCGCGTGCAGAGGTTTAAAACGTGCAACGCCCACTTTTCCTCAATTGTAAGAATATCTTATTTTTCGACTCTCATATTCAAATTCCCCTAGTTTTCGCTGTAGATACTTCAAAGCCAAGGTCGCTAGATGTCGCTGTCGAACAGCTCTTAGTCAGGTCCTCTCATCCCATTCCACCAATGTATAAGCATTGGAAAGACAAAAATCGAAAACCTTTATTGGAATGTCTTGAGCAATTTGGGGTTGCACATCCAGGCATTTTGAAAACTTATTTTATGATATATATTTCCACAACCCGATGTCAACAAACCGAATAGATGGCGCAAATATGGCGACGTGCGACGACCTCACTTATCGACGGACTTTGTTCAAAACATGCCTCCTCTGCCATCTTTTGATGATTCTAGGAACCAATACCACCGTAATCAACCAAAAATGAAAATGAAAGTATGACGAACATGTCCAAAGAAAAATCTTAATTTCCAAAAAGAGGCTGGAAATAGCAACTTGCAATGCTGTTGGAGAGTACAATATGGGATGCAGTGCCATTCAACACCACGAGACCTCTGTCAGACAGGAGGACCTTCCAAGAGTAGCACAAGAGATAGTAGCGAGGCGAAAAAACAGGAGGCTGTATGAGAGTAAGAGGTCAAATACTGATTCCAAGAGGGCGGCTAGGATGTCAAAAACGAGGAAGGAGGAAGCCAAGAAGAAGAGAAGAAGAAGAAGAAGAAGGGAAAAGCTATGGCGCTGGAGAGTTCTGAAATACACAAGATGAAGAAAATCAACATTTTTTAATAAATTGCGTTTTTTTCAAAACGACATTTTTCATCATACAAATGGTCCCTCGCGATTTGTATTTGCTCCAATTTGCATGAAATTTTGCACGAATACTCTCTACATATCACACAAAAATGTTCATGTAATTGGCTCTTGATTAAATACTTTTCGTGTAATGAATTGTTAAACTTAAAAAAATACGGAAATTTAACGAAACATAATTATATCCTAAATGAAAATTTTTATCTTCTTCACCGGTGCTCAGATTTAAAAATCAAATACTTCACAAAAAATCTCAAAACATAATTTTAATTATAGTCCCGCGAAGAGCATTCTGAATTTAAGTTACGCATGTGTATTTTCAAAGTATTAAAATCTGTATGTAGGAAATACAACAATAAGTGCGATGTTTTAAAACTGAATACATTTTTGACGGTATGTTGCCATCACTGTAGCTTTGTGTAATGTAGAAACTTGTCCAATTTTGAAAATAAATTGGGTCCTTTTCGATTTCGCTTTGAACAAGTTTTACTATATGGTATTTATTCATGAAACTTATTACAGTTGAAAAACGATATGAAATTATTATTATTATTATTATTATTATTATTATTATTATTATCATTATTATTATTACCATTACTTACTTAATTACAAATGATTTTTAAAGAACTCGGAGGTTCATTGCCGCTCTCACATAAGCCCTCCATCGGTCCCTATCCTGAGCAAAATTAATCCAGTTCCTAGCATCATAGCCCACCCCCCTTAAATCCATTTTAATATTATCCTCCCATCTACGTCTCGGTATTCCCAAAGATCATTTTCTTTTTCCCTCAGTCGTCCACACTAAAACACTATAGTGGATTTCTAGATACATCCATACGTGCTACATGCCTTGCCCATCTCAAACGTCTGGATTTAATGTTCCTAATTATGTCAGGTGAAGAATACAATGCGTGCAGTTATGTGTTGTGTAACTTTCTCCATTCTCCTGTAACTTCATCCCTCTTAGCCCCAAATATTTTCCTAAGCACCTTATTCTCAAACATCCCTAATCTCTGTTCCTCTCTCAAAGTGAGACTTCAAGTTTCACGACAATACAGAACAATCGGTAATATAACTGTTTAATTCTAACTTTCAGTTTTTTTTTTTTTTTTTTGAAAGCTGACTAGATGACAAAAACTTCTCAATTCAATATCATTGCTATTAGTATTATGTATGATGTTTGCACATGATATTACAGTTAAAAAATAACACATCTGTTGTGCTCTCGATAGATATTCAGTCCGTGTTTTGGTGGGAAGTAGCCCTGAACCTCGGTTTGTTTTAAAGATATTTTGTCGTTCTCAGTGACGCACTCGTCTGTTACGACAGTCGCATATAGAGAGTGACTAATGAGGCAGGAGCCCTGGCGTTGTATCAGGTCAACTGTCACAGCCAACACAAACACAAGAACTAACTTCGTCCGTGCTGCTACTTATGAAAATTAACTTTAAGTATTTAACCAACACGATCGGCGCGTTTTCGGTGTGGTTTCAATACGTAGAGACGAGAACAGTGCTTCCAGACATCTGGTGAGAATATCGCGAATTAACTCTAGGTTTGGCAGGCTTGTAGAATATTTGGCATTACAGGACGTTAAATGCAAGTGACTCTCTTCTTGTGGACAATGAGGAGTTTGTTTCGGAATGGATCCAATTTTATCGCATATTCGACCATCCTGCTCTATGAATTCTGAGAGCATGGCGTGTTTATTTATTTATTTATTTATTTATTTATTTATTTATTTATTTATTTATGTCTATAACAGGGCAAAGCCCCAATTACAATAGACAGTACAGATATTTGTTAAAAAAAACATAGAATTGCATATAATATGAAAAAAGGGATAAAACAGAAATAAATGCAAGATACAAGTATAATTACAAATTAAAAATTAAAAATGAAAAAAAAAAACAAATAGATACTACCTAAATAAAAGACACAGATATAGATATAAATGAAAAATACCAAATAAAAATAAATTAAAAAGAGTTAACTATAGATATCATAGCCAAAAATGTAAAATGTAGCTATAATTGGCAAATTACAGAGTAAATATAACACTATGTTAATAAATTCAGAATACAGTATTATAGAGTAGGACTAATAGACTTAATTAATTTATTTAAGAAATTCACTACTACAGAACACGTGTTCCAATTAGTAGGATATCTGATTATAACTATAACTAACATGCAACTAGAATTTAACATATTATCATGAAACTATTGCTGTATATAACTTTTTCTTGTACATATTGTACGATAACGAGAAATCTAAATCCTGTTTATTTGATAGATGATTGTAAGTTCGAAACATTAATAAAAGTGGAGACATTTTACGAGGTTGTGTTTTTGATGTCTGTAAATAAAAGAGAGATCGCTTTCTCAAATTTGATTTACCAATATTGAAACTAATTAGCTGTAGAAGATCAGGGTTGTCTATTAAGCCATTTATAGTTTTGAACAAATACATTTGTTGTGCTCTTATCCTGCGACTACTGAGAGATGGTGCATTAAATTAAACCAGCATGGATTCATAAGATTGGAATATGTTGTAACATGAATGTTTTTTTCATATATAGCAGTTTTATGATTTTATTCTGTACTCTCTCTAGAATGATCGAGTGCGAGTGATAGTGAGGGTTCCAAACTACACATGCGTACTCTAATTTACTTCGTATTAAACTATTATATATTTTTAAGACAGTTTCAACATTCCTGAAATCTTTTGAGTGTTGAGACCTATTGCTATCTGTAGGTCGTAATTAGGATAACGTAGACTTACGGAGTTGAATGAAATATGTTTTCAGGTCCCCTCAATTCATTTTAACTAGTTCTTAAGTGTTGTCAGTGGACTCTTGTGAGTACCATTACGCAAAGTAGTAATGGAGCAAAATTATTCTACTAGGTTGGTGTATTTATTGAATTGTGTATATTGGAAAAATTTTATAGCCTATGGACGTATCGACGGATCAGGTAAAAAGAGAAACAAGTCAGAATTCAATTTTTTAGAAGCCGGCATTTTAAAGTTTCATGGTTTTGTGAAAAATCTAAGGGTCACTGAAGTTACTCCAAATTCTGAAAACGATATGTTATATTTACCATAAGTTTCAAATTAGAGTATGTTAATTGTTCTTTTTTCACAGCCACATGAACGTTTAAAATGCAGTTTCCTCAAAATTTTAAATTACGAGTTGTTTCCTTTTCGAACTGGCCCGTTGACACTAAATGGATTCTGTAAGTTTTGAGTAAAAGACTTTGCGGGTATTCATAACTTGCATAATAATAATAATAATAATAATAATAATAATAATAATAATAATAATAATAATAATAATAATAATACTTCAAAGCATCTCAAAGAGATTGAAATCAGAAACATGTTCTTTCCCTCCTCCAAAACCGTATGTCTTTATCATCTATTTTGTCCAATTTCCCTTCCTCCTCTAAATCACCTTCCTCTTATTCTCTCCAAAGCTGTCTTCAGATGTTCTTCATTTAATACTACTTCTCCATGTTAATGCAATCCCTCCTCCGCCAAATCTTTCTCTCCTAATCGCTCTTATAGGAATTCCGTTCTCTTCTGCTAATTCCCCTTCTCATCCTCATGAAATGCAGATTATGGCGAAATGTTTTAATGGTAAGAGTAACGGAAGCACTTCAGAAAACCTCTAGCACTGTTTTTTTTTCTACCAGAAATTTAATTTTGTAACACGATTTTTTCCAACATTTCGGCGTGGAAACAGACGTACTAGTCATTAGGTTTGCTATACAGCACATCTGCTGTTGATTAATATGAGATTTCCTACTGAAACCTATCACTAAAATAAATTTCGCACACGTATTTGCAACGAAGTGGAAATATAAATGGTGTCAAGGATTTCCTCAACACGAAGGAGGAGTTTTGTGCAAGGAAAAATATATGTCCGTGCTCTAGGCGAGCTTCCATACGTCTTAACGCAATGTATAAACCATAGAGGGAAAGTAAATAATGACCACCGTTATGATGACCATTACAATCATTATCGTCATTAGTAGTCGGAGAGTAAACGTATCATAATCATCGTAATAACCACCATAATCCCCATCGCAATTATCACCACCATCATCATCATGGATTAAACTATTCGGTACATCTGGTCACTTCTGCGCTTTCTTCACCACCTCTTTTATATTCTTTCTATTACTTATTTGTTAGGTCTACATGAGCGAATTTTTCTGAGGATGGCACCAGCGTATAGGTAATTAAGTATGGACACTTCGCGTCGGTACCTTTGATATAGCCGGACTGATTTCAATGACCTTCAAGCCAGCTAGAGCGTGAGATTCTGCTTTCTCCCTAGAGTTGGCGCTGATATCACACCAGCTAGCAGTCGACACAGCGGAAATATAACACATATAATTAATACATCTAGGTACATTATGTACTCAAAATAAATTGGATCCATAAAATAATAAATCCGTCATTAACTGTAATGTCTAGACTCTAGAGTTCCTTTATAATGAGAGTTGAGACGTTGACCCCAACAACAATTGAAATACGTAATGATTTGATAGCGCTGAAAATGGAAAAACAAAACTCTTATGAGAAGTAAAACCATATACCTATATTATATTATATACAAATATTAAACGAATTTGATACATAATTTTATAATGTATTATATTATTTTATAATATAATTTATTATATCTCAAATATAAAAAAAATTATTATTACAACTAGTTTGTCACTGAGAAATAAGGAAAAGCTGTTAACCTGAATTTATTTGAAGCAAAGCGTTACCGGATTATGCAATAAGGTAGGCGATGTTTGAATCCTGTGTCTCAATTCTATACTCAATTATTATCTTAGCATATGCTCGATTACACTAACCTCTAGCGCTTGAAAGTGGAACTAAACGCCGGTGCACAGAGAAACAAAACACAAGAAAATTCGCTCAGTGTCTATTCTTTATAATCCCTATTCGCTGATGGCACCTGCAGTGCTTCTATGGCAACCAAATGACATAAGAGCAGTACGTTAGTTTCAGAGGATATGTCCGTCCCCACAGTTACAAATGGTCGGTGATTTTATTAAGGGATACCAAAGTCATCCAAAATGTTTACATGGCCATGTTAAGTTATGCTGAAGAATTATTTGTTTCCTTTGTAGTAGAACTCGGCCTGCTAATTTCTGCATACTGCCAGTCGTTGCAGTTCTAGGATCCATAGAGAAAGGCAAGGGCAGTCATGACTAGTGTATTTTCTTACTGAATTCTGTAAGTAGGTGAATAAGTGAATACGGAACCTGTATAAAATAGTAAATAACGAATGTTGGGTTTACTTCCGCA